>NW_026290780.1:195000-242500 GCF_023373465.1 Oncorhynchus keta | reverse complement strand
AGACCGGAGCTCACTTCAGAGAGAGAGAGAGACCAGAGCTCACTTCAGAGAGAGAGAGAGAGACCGGAGCTCACTTCAGAGAGAGAGAGACTGGAGCTAACTTCAGAGAGAGAGAGACCAGAGCTCACTTCAGAGAGAGAGAGAGAGACCAGAGCTCACTTCAGAGAGAGAGAGAGACCAGAGCTCACTTCAGAGAGAGAGAGAGACCGGAGCTCACTTCAGAGAGAGAGAGAGACCGGAGCTCACTTCAGAGAGAGAGAGAGACCGGAGCTCACTTCAGAGAGAGAGAGAGACCGGAGCTCACTTCAGAGAGAGAGAGACCGGAGCTAACTTCAGAGAGAGAGAGACCAGAGCTCACTTCAGAGAGAGAGAGACCAGAGCTCACTTCAGAGAGAGAGAACAGAGCTCACTTCAGAGAGAGAGACCGGAGCTCACTTCAGAGAGAGAGAGACCGGAGCTCACTTCAGAGAGAGAGAGACCGGAGCTCACTTCAGAGAGAGAGAGAGAGAGAGAGAGAGACCGGAGCTCACTTTAGAGAGAGAGAGACTGGAGCTCACTACAGAGAGAGAGAGACCGGAGCTCACTTCAGAGAGAGAGAGACCGGAGCTCACTTCAGAGAGAGAGAACGGAGCTCACTTCAGAGAGAGAGAAAGACCGGAGCTCACTTCAGAGAGAGAGAGAGACCGGAGCTCACTTCAGAGAGAGAGAGACCGGAGCTCACTTCAGAGAGAGAGACCGGAGCTCACTTCAGAGAGAGAGAGACCGGAGCTCACTTCAGAGAGAGAGAGAGAGAGAGAGAGAGAACGGAGCTCACTTCAGAGAGAGAGAGAGACCGGAGCTCACTTCAGAGAGAGAGAGACCGGAGCTCACTTCAGAGAGAGAGAACGGAGCTCACTTCAGAGAGAGAGAGAGAGACCAAGTCAAAGTTAACAGTAAGACAGGCTAGAAAACCTACAGATACTGAGTGTTAACAGACAACGACTCTGGTCTTATTGTGTTCCTCAGGATGTGTGTGAACTGTCCCCAAGGCTTTGAAAAGGAGATCCCATCACCTGCTTTGGTTAATACTCAAACAGTTAGCGGTTAAATCGAGAACACACACACACACAATAGAACCATGCAGCACAATGCCTGCTGTCAAAAATAACCCTTAAATCTTTTGACCCCTCAATTTGCCTTTTGATAATACGGGTCCGTTTGAAGCTGGGTGAAAGGGACGACTAGCATGCAATTTAGAGATACTACTGAATAGTAATTTACAGTCTCTGACACGTCTCATCTTCTTCCTCTATTCCTGATTATGTGAGCAGCACGGAGAGAGAGAGAAAGAAAGAAAGAAAGAAAGAAAGAAAGAAAGAAAGAAAGAAAGAAAGAAAGAAAGAAAGAAAGAAAGAAAGAAAGTGAGACAGAGAGAGAGAGAGAGACAGAGAGAGAGACAGAGACAGAGACAGAGAGAGAGAGAGAGAGAGAGAGAGACAGAGAGAGAGACAGAGAGAGAGAAAGAAAGAAAGAAAGAAAGAGTGAGACAGAGACAGAGAGAGAGAGAGACAGAGACACAGAGAGAGAGAGAGAGAGAGAGAGAGAGAGAGAGAGAGAGAGAGAGAGAGAGAGAGAGAGAGAGAGAGAGAGAGAGAGAGAGGTGCAGAGAAAGTGGGTGACAGATAGAGAGAAAGGTGACGTTTGACACTGCCATTTTCAATGACAAAATCCAATCTGGGAGCAGCGATGATAATTGGACAGACAGACAGGGGGATTAAGAGTGGAGGGCCTCCAGATTAAACCACGTCTCGGTCAGACTGAGGAATCTGGAATTTCATCATCTCAGAGGGGGAGGACAATAGCTTATTCTTCCCTTTCTCCTCTCCTCTCTGATGAGGGGTCAGGAAAACTCACCTTTCCTCTCCTCCTCTTTCTCCTTCTATCTCCCTGGGTGCATTCATTCATTGAGCAAAATATATATATGAACTAACCCAGATAGAGGGTTCTGATTTTAGAGTAGACTGCCCTGGTCTACACAGACAGAAGCCCCCACGCAGATAGGACACACACACACAGATAGGACACACACACACACAGATAGGACACACACACACACAGATAGGACACACACACACAGATAGGACACACACACACAGACACAGTGACACACACACACAGAGACACACACACACACACACACACAGACACACACACACACACAGTGACACACACACACACACACAGTGACACACACACACACACACAGTGACACACACACACACACACACACACACACACACACACACACACACACACACACACACACACACACACACACACACACACACACACACACACACACACACACACACACACACACACACACACACACACACACACAGTGACACACACAGTGATGCAGACAGATCCCTGGTCAGACGATGCTGTGTGAGTGTTTCAGTGCCTGTGTTGTACTGCCCTCTGGTGTCTGAGGACACCACCAGCCTCTACAGAATGACTGTCTAATGGAAGTAAAGGGAACCAGATCTCTGCTCTGATTGGTCTCTTGAGGTCTGATATCACATAGTAACACATTGGTGTCGGCCTACTGGCTACTAGACAAATCAAATGCAGAGCATGCACGATGCGTTTAACTTGTCATTCCAACTGATCTGAACATTTCATTCCCATTCAGTCAGTCAGTATGTCATCCATTCAGTCAGTCAGTATGTCAGTCAGTATGTCATTCAGTCAGTCAGTATGTCATCCATTCAGTCAGTCAGTATGTCATCCATTCAGTCAGTCAGTCAGTATGTCTTCAATTCAGTCAGTCAGTATGTCATCCATTCAGTCAGTCAGTATGTCATCCATTCAGTCAGTCAGTCAGTATGTCATCCATTCAGTCAGTCAGTCAGTATGTCTTCAATTCAGTCAGTCAGTCAGTATGTCATCCATTCAGTCAGTCAGTATGTCATCCATTCAGTCAGTCAGTCAGTCAGTATGTCATCCATTCAGTCAGTCAGTATGTCATCCATTCAGTCAGTCAGTATGTCATCCATTCAGTCAGTCAGTATGTCATCCATTCAGTCAGTCAGTATGTCATCCATTCAGTCAGTCAGTCAGTATGTCATCCATTCAGTCAGTCAGTATGTCATCCATTCAGTTAGTTCAGTCAGTCAGTCAGTCAGTATGTCATCCATTCAGTCAGTCAGTATGTCATCCATTCAGTCAGTCAGTCAGTATGTCTTCAATTCAGTCAGTCAGTATGTCATCCATTCAGTCAGTCAGTATGTCATCCATTCAGTCAGTCAGTCAGTATGTCTTTAATTCAGGTAGTTCAGTCAGTCAGTATGTCATCCATTCAGTCAGTTCAGTCAGTCAGTATGTCATCCATTCAGTCAGTCAGTCAGTATGTCATCCATTCAGTCAGTCAGTCAGTATGCCTTCCATTCAGTTAGTTCAGTCAGTCAGTATGTCATCCATTCAGTCAGTCAGTATGTCATCCATTCAGTTAGTTCAGTCAGTCAGTTCAGTCAGTCAGTATGTCATCCATTCAGTCAGTCAGTATGTCATCCATTCAGTTAGTTCAGTCAGTCAGTCAGTCAGTCAGTCATCCATTCAGTCAGTCAGTATGTCTTCCATTCAGTCAGTCAGTCAGTATCCATTCAGTCAGTCAGTATGTCTTCCATTCAGTCAGTCAGTCAGTATGTCATCCATTCAGTCAGTCAGTCAGTCATTATGTCTTTAATTCAGGTAGTTCAGTCAGTCAGTATGTCATCCATTCAGTCAGTTCAGTCAGTCAGTATGTCATCCATTCAGTCAGTCAGTCAGTATGTCATCCATTCAGTCAGTCAGTCAGTATGCCTTCCATTCAGTTAGTTCAGTCAGTCAGTATGTCATCCATTCAGTCAGTCAGTATGTCATCCATTCAGTCAGTCAGTATGTCATCCATTCAGTCAGTCAGTATGTCATCCATTCAGTCAGTTCAGTCAGTCAGTCAGTCAGTCATCCATTCAGTCAGTCAGTATGTCTTCCATTCAGTCAGTCAGTCAGTCAGTCAGTATGTCATCCAATCAGTCATGTGTTTGAGTTGCAATAGGAACTAAATCAAAGCGAATAGAACAGCCTCATTGTGTTGATTGAAATCAGTATGTTGATTGAAACTAGTGTGTTGATTGAAATCAGTGTGTTGATTGAAATCAGTGTGTTGATTGAAATCAGTGTGTTGATTGAATCTGAATTCTCCAAAGGTCTTTTACCTACCGACAGACAGAGAGGGATTCACTAAGACAACAGTCAAAAGACCGAATGTAAAGGCCTACAGTCCCCCAAACACTGTCGGATTCATTATGTTACAGGATCACTACAGTAGACAATTATATGTTACATAACACACAACAGCATGGCCCATTTAGACAGCGGAATAGGCCCATTTAGATAGCGGAATAGGCCCATTTAGACAGCGGAATAGGCCTATTTAGATAGCGGAATAGGCCTATTTAGATAGCGGAATAGGCCTATTTAGACAGCGGAATAGGCCTATTTAGATAGCGGAATAGGCCTATTTAGATAGCGGAATAGGCCTATTTAGATAGCGGAATAGGCCTATTTAGATAGCGGAATAGGCCTATTTAGATAGCGGAATAGGCCCATTTAGATAGCGGAATAGGCCTATTTAGATAGCGGAATAGGCCTATTTAGATAGCGGAATAGGCCTATTTAGATAGCGGAATAGGCCCATTTAGATAGCGGAATAGGCCTATTTAGATAGCGGAATAGGCCTATTTAGATAGCGGAATAGGCCTATTTAGATAGCGGAATAGGCCCATTTAGATAGCGGAATAGGCCCATTTAGATAGCGGAATAGGCCCATTTAGATAGCGGAATAGGCCTATTTAGACAGCGGAATAGGCCTATTTAGATAGCAGAATAGGCCTATTTAGATAGCGGAATAGGCCTATTTAGATAGCGGAATAGGCCTATTTAGATAGCGGAATAGGCCTATTTAGATAGCGGAATAGGCCTATTTAGATAGTGGAATCGGCTTATTTAGATAGCGGAATAGGCCTATTTAGATAGTGGAATAGACCTATTTAGACAGCGGAATATACCTATTTAGATAGCGGAATAGGCCTATTTAGATAGCGGAATAGACTTATTTAGATAGCGGTATAGACCTATTTAGATAGTGGAATAGACCTATTTAGATAGCGGAATAGACCTATTTATATAGGAGAATATACCTATTTAGATAGCAGAATAGACCTATTTAGATAGCAGAATAGACCTATTTAGATAGCAGAATAGACCTATTTAGATAGCAGAATAGACCTATTTAGATAGCAGAATAGACCTATTTAGATAGCAGAATAGACCTATTTAGATAGCAGAATAGACCTATTTAGATAGCAGAATAGACCTATTATATTTAGATAGCGGAATAGACCTGTTCTATTTAGATAGCGGAATAGACCTATTTATATAGGAGAATATACCTATTTAGATAGCAGAATATACCTATTTAGATAGCAGAATAGACCTATTTAGATAGCAGAATAGACCTATTTAGATAGCAGAATAGACCTATTTAGACAGCGGAATAGACCTATTTAGATAGCAGAATAGACCTATTCTATTTAGATAGCGGAATAGACCTATTCTATTTAGATAGCGGAATAGACCTATTCTATTTAGATAGCGGAATAGACCTATTCTATTTAGATAGCAGAATATACCTTTTATATAGGAGAATAGACCTATTTAGATAGCAGAATAGACCTATTTAGATAGCAGAATAGATCTATTTAGATAGCAGAATAGATCTATTTAGATAGCAGAATAGACCTATTTAGATAGCAGAATAGACCTATTTAGATAGCAGAATAGACCTATTTAGATAGCAGAATAGACCTATTTAGATAGCAGAATAGACCTATTTAGATAGCAGAATAGACCTATTTAGAAAGTGGGATAGACCTATTCTATTTAGATAGCAGAATAGACCTATTCTATTTAGATAGATAGAACCTAGACCTAATCTATTTAGATAGCGGAATAGACCTATTCTATTTAGACCTATTCTATTTAGATAGAATAGACCTATTCTAATAGACCTTTCTAGATAGCGGAATAGACCTATTCTATTTAGATAGCAGAATATACCTTTTATATAGGAGAATAGACCTATTTAGATAGCAGAATAGACCTATTTAGATAGCAGAATAGATCTATTTAGATAGTGGAATAGACCTATTTAGACAGTGGAATAGACCTATTTAGACAGTGGAATAGACCTATTTAGACAGTGGAATAGACCTATTTAGACAGTGGAATAGACCTATTTAGACAGTGGAATAGACCTATTTAGACAGTGGAATAGACCTATTTAGACAGTGGAATAGACCTATTTAGACAGAGGAATAGACCTATTTAGACAGTGGAATAGACCTATTTAGACAGTGGAATAGACCTATTTAGACAGTGGAATAGACCTATTTAGACAGTGGAATAGACCTAGTCTAAATCATATTGACTTTCTATTTTGCAGCTCAGGCAGTTATTCTAGAAAAGGCTCCCCTGTGTCTTTAAAAAAAAAAATCCACTGTACACCCCTCCCTCCAAAACACACAATATAATGGTGCCGTGCCAGGGGTTCTACACAGTAACGGTCAGACTGGTGAAAGTCAGAACAGGACCTTTGACTCAGCACTAGAAGAAAGCTATTCCCAACCTGAGACTGAACTCCCCAGGTGGACTCATTCTTTGAACACACACACAGTGAAAGTATGAGTGTCCTACGCCAAACACACAGTGAAGGTATGAGTGTCCTACGCCAAACACACAGTGAAGGTATGAGTGTCCTACGCCAAACACACAGTGAAGGTATGAGTGTCCTACGCCAAACACACAGTGAAGGTATGAGTGTCCTACGCCAAACACACAGTGAAGGTATGAGTGTCCTGCGCCAAACACACAGTGAAGGTATGAGTGTCCTGCGCCAAACACACAGTGAAGGTATGAGTGTCCTACGCCAAACACACAGTGAAGGTATGAGTGTCCTACACCAAACACACAGTGAAGGTATGAGTGTCCTACGCCAAACACACAGTGAAGGTATGAGTGTCCTACGCCAAACACTCTCACATGATGTTCCGAACACCCCTTCATTCCCCGTCAATGGAGATGCACTGAGTGTTTTACTGAAGGACTGTGAATGAATATCAGTCTGACCACTAGATGGCAGCATGTGAACATATAAATGCCAGACCAGCCCAGCCCATATAGCCCTGTCCAGTCCAGCCCATATAACCCTGTCCAGCCCATATAGCCCTGTCCAGCCCATATAACCCTGTCCAGCCCATATAACCCTGTCCAGCCCAGCCCATAACACACAGTGAAGGTATGAGTGTCCAGCGCCAAGCTCAGCCCATATAGCCCAGCCCATAAACCCAGCCCATATAGCCCTGTCCAGCCCATATAGCCCAGCCCAGGTATAATAATAATATAATATAATAATAATAATAATATATGCCATTTAGCAGACCACTTTTATCCATATACTTAGCCCAGTCATGTGTGCATACATTCCAGCCCATATAGCCCTGTGGTCCCATATAACCCTGTCCAGCCCACTACCCTGGCCAGTCCATAAGCGCCATGCCCTACCAACTGAGCCAGAAGGACCTGTCCAGCCCATATAGCCCTGTCCAGCCCATATAGCCCAGCCCATATAGCCCAGCCCATATAGCCCAGCCCATATAGCCCAGCCCATATAGCCCTGTCCAGCCCATATAGCCCAGCCCATATAGCCCAGTCCATATAGCCCAGTCCATATAGCCCAGTCCATATAGCCCAGTCCAGCATAAGTGATGGGAGAGGTAATGTGTACTCACATTTTCAATGACAAACGTCCACTCCTTGTCTTCAAACTCCTCTGCGTGGGGGTCCTAGGAGAGAGGAAACAACACAGAGGTATTCAGACCCCTTCCTTTTCCACAGCTCGTTACCTTACAGCCTTATTCCCTCAATCTACACACAACAGCCCACAATGACATTAATGCAAGTTAGTGCTAGTTTGACCACCAGAAGGCATCTTTGAGAAGCATTTGATCGTCTCCCATATTGGCATTACTAGAGAATTCAAAACCTTTTTTTGTAATAACATAGCACAGGGGATTGATTTCAAGAAATTTGATTCATATTATGGTGTTTTATTCCGTGAAAAACAGAGAACGAAACCCTCCGGGTTTCCGTTAGGATGGCGTGGAACATATGTCGCTGTACAACGTGATGGTCGGGAGTAGGCTACGGCATAAGAGGATTGGAGGATTGGAAATTCAGATCTAAGGGGCATAACATTTCCACACCCTAATTGTAGTGTACCCAATACTCATTTCGCCTATGGTAGGCTGACAGAATATCTACAAATATATATTTTTTCCAATGACGTGATTCTCCGCCAATAATTATAATTATTTATTTCTGAGAAACCTAAATTGACTATTTAGCAAATATCACTTGCTTATATTCAGTCAACACATATACGGTTGAAGTCGGAAGTTTACACACACTTAGGTTGGAGTCATTAAAACTCGTTTTTCAACAACTCCACAAATTTCTTGTTAACAAACTATAGTTTTGGCAAGTCGGTTAGGTCATCTACTTTGTGCACGACACAAGTAATTTATCCAACAATAATTTACAGACACAACCTTATGAATACTGACTACTATACAACATGAATACAGGCCCTGACTACTATACAACATGATGAATACAGGCCCTGACTACTATACAACATGATGAATACAGGCCCTGACTACTATACAACATGATGAATACAGGCCCTGACTACTATACAACATGAATACAGGCCCTGACTACTATACAACATGAATACAGGCCCTGACTACTATACAACCTGAATACAGGCCCTGACTACTATACAACATGAATACAGGCCCTGACTACTATACAACATGATGAATACAGGCCCTGACTACTATACAACCTGAATACAGGCCCTGACTACTATACAACATGAATGACAGGCCCTGACTACTATACAACATGATGAATACAGGCCCTGACTACTATACAACATGAATACAGGCCCTGACTACTATACAACCTGAACACAGGCCCTGACTACTATACAACATGAATACAGGCCCTGACTACTATACAACATGACTACAGGCCCTGACTACTATACAACCTGAATACAGGCCCTGACTACTATACAACATGAATGAATACAGGCCCTGACTACTATACAACATGATGAATACAGGCCCTGACTACTATACAACATGAATACAGGCCCTGACTACTATACAACATGAATACAGGCCCTGACTACTATACAACATGATGAATACAGGCCCTGACTACTATACAACATGAATACAGGCCCTGACTACTATACAACATGAATACAGGCCCTGACTACTATACAACATGAATACAGGCCCTGACTACTATACAACATGAATACAGGCCCTGACTACTATACAACATGAATACAGGCCCTGACTACTATACAACATGATGAATACAGGCCCTGACTACTATACAACATGAATACAGGCCCTGACTACTATACAACATGAATACAGGCCCTGACTACTATACAACATGAATACAGGCCCTGACTACTATACAACATGAATACAGGCCCTGACTACTATACAACATGAATACAGGCCCTGACTACTATACAACATGAATACAGGCCCTGACTACTACAACATGAATACAGGCCCTGACTACTATACAACATGATGAATACAGGCCCTGACTACTATACAACATGATGAATACAGGCCCTGACTACTATACAACATGATGAATACAGGCCCTGACTACTATACAACATGAATACAGGCCCTGACTACTATACAACATGAATACAGGCCCTGACTACTATACAACATGAATACAGGCCCTGACTACTATACAACATGAATACAGGCCCTGACTACTATACAACATGAATACAGGCCCTGACTACTATACAACATGAATACAGGCCCTGACTACTATACAACATGAATACAGGCCCTGACTACTATACAACATGAATACAGGCCCTGACTACTATACAACATGATGAATACAGGCCCTGACTACTATACAACATGATGAATACAGGCCCTGACTACTATACAACATGATGAATACAGGCCCTGACTACTATACAACATGAATACAGGCCCTGACTACTATACAACATGATGAATACAGGCCCTGACTACTATACAACATGATGAATACAGGCCCTGACTACTATACAACATGATGAATACAGGCCCTGACTACTATACAACATGATGAATACAGGCCCTGACTACTATACAACATGATGAATACAGGCCCTGACTACTATACAACATGAATACAGGCCCTGACTACTATACAACCTGAATACAGGCCCTGACTACTATACAACATGATGAATACAGGCCCTGACTACTATACAACATGAATACAGGCCCTGACTACTATACAACATGAATACAGGCCCTGACTACTATACAACATGAATACAGGCCCTGACTACTATACAACATGAATACAGGCCCTGACTACTATACAACATGAAATACAGGCCCTGACTACTATACAACATGAATACAGGCCCTGACTACTATACAACATGAATACAGGCCCTGACTACTATACAACATGAATACAGGCCTACTATACAACATGAATACAGGCCCTGACTACTATACAACATGAATACAGGCCCTGACTACTATACAACATGAATACAGGCCCTGACTACTATACAACATGAATACAGGCCCTGACTACTATACAACATGATGAATACAGGCCCTGACTACTATACAACATGATGAATACAGGCCCTGACTACTATACAACATGAATACAGGCCCTGACTACTAACATGATGAATACAGGCCCTGACTAATACAACATGATGAATACAGGCCCTGACTACTATACAACATGATGAATACAGGCCCTGACTACTATACAACATGATGAATACAGGCCCTGACTACTATACAACATGAATACAGGCCCTGACTACTATACAACATGAATACAGGCCCTGACTACTATACAACATGAATACAGGCCCTGACTACTATACAACATGATGAATACAGGCCCTGACTACTATACAACATGAATACAGGCCCTGACTACTATACAACATGAATACAGGCCCTGACTACTATACAACATGAATACAGGCCCTGACTACTATACAACATGAATACAGGCCCTGACTACGATACAACATGAATACAGGCCCTGACTACTATACAACATGAATACAGGCCCTGACTACTATACAGGCCCTGACAGGCCCTGACTACACAACATGAATACAGGCCCTGACTACTACAACATGGCCCTGACTACTATACAACATGATGAATACAGGCCCTGACTACTATACAACATGATGAATACAGGCCCTGACTACTATACAACATGATGAATACAGGCCCTGACTACTATACAACATGATGAATACAGGCCATGACTACTATACAACATGATGAATACAGGCCCTGACTACTATACAACATGATGAATACAGGCCCTGACTACTATACAACATGATGAATACAGGCCCTGACTACTATACAACATGATGAATACAGGCCCCCTGACTACTATACAACATGATGAATACAGGCCCTGACTACTATACAACATGATGAATACAGGCCCTGACTACTATACAACATGATGAATACAGGCCCTGACTACTATACAACATGATGAATACAGGCCCTGACTACTATACAACATGATGAATACAGGCCTGACTACTATACAACATGAAGAATACAGGCCCTGACTACTATACAACATGAATACAGGCCCTGACTACTATACAACATGAATACAGGCCCTGACTACTATACAACATGAATACAGGCCCTGACTACTATACAACATGAATACAGGCCCTGACTACTATACAACATGATGAATACAGGCCCTGACTACTATACAACATGATGAATACAGGCCCTGACTACTATACAACAACATGAATACAGGCCCTGACTACTATACAACATGATGAATACAGGCCCTGACTACTATACAACATGATGAATACAGGCCCTGACTACTATACAACATGATGAATACAGGCCCTGACTACTATACAACATGATGAATACAGGCCCTGACTACTATACAACATGATGAATACAGGCCCTGACTACTATACAACATGATGAATACAGGCCCTGACTACTATACAACATGATGAATACAGGCCCTGACTACTATACAACATGATGAATACAGGCCCTGACTACTATACAACATGATGAATACAGGCCCTGACTACTATACAACATGAATACAGGCCCTGACTACTATACAACATGAATACAGGCCCTGACTACTATACAACATGAATACAGGCCCTGACTACTACACAACCTGAATACAGGCCCTGACTACTATACAACATGAATACAGGCCCTGACTACTATACAACATGAATACAGGCCCTGACTACTATACAACCTGAATACAGGCCCTGACTACTATACAACATGAATACAGGCCCTGACTACTATACAACATGAATACAGGCCCTGACTACTATACAACCTGAATACAGGCCCTGACTACTATACAACATGAATACAGGCCCTGACTACTATACAACATGATGAATACTATACAACATGATGAATACAGGCCCTGACTACTATACAACATGATGAATACAGGCCCTGACTACTATACAACATGATGAATACAGGCCCTGACTACTATACAACATGAATACAGGCCCTGACTACTATACAACATGATGAATACAGGCCCTGACTACTATACAACATGATGAATACAGGCCCTGACTACTATACAACATGATGAATACAGGCCCTGACTACTATACAACATGATGAATACAGGCCCTGACTACTATACAACATGATGAATACAGGCCCTGACTACTATACAACATGAATACAGGCCCTGACTACTATACAACATGAATACAGGCCCTGACTACTATACAACATGAATACAGGCCCTGACTACTATACAACATGAATACAGGCCCTGACTACTATACAACATGACTACTATACAACATACAGGCCCTGACTACTATACAACATGAATACAGGCCCTGACTACTATACAACATGAATACTACTATACAGGCCCTGACTACTATACAACATGAATACAGGCCCTGACTACTATACAACATGAATACAGGCCCTGACTACTATACAACATGAATACAGGCCCTGACTACTATACAACATGAATACAGGCCCTGACTACTATACAACATGAATACAGGCCCTGACTACTATACAACATGATGAATACAGGCCCTGACTACTATACAACATGATGAATACAGGCCCTGACTACTATACAACATGAATACAGGCCCTGACTACTATACAACATGAATACAGGCCCTGACTACTATACAACATGAATACAGGCCCTGACTACTATACAACATGAATACAGGCCCTGACTACTATACAACATGAATACAGGCCCTGACTACTATACAACATGATGAATACAGGCCCTGACTACTATACAACATGAATACAGGCCCTGACTACTATACAACATGAATACAGGCCCTGACTACTATACAACATGATGAATACAGGCCCTGACTACTATACAACATGAATACAGGCCCTGACTACTATACAACATGAATACAGGCCCTGACTACTATACAACATGATGAATACAGGCCCTGACTACTATACAACATGATGAATACAGGCTATACAACATGATGAATACAGGCCCTGACTACTATACAACATGAATACAGGCCCTGACTACTATACAACATGAATACAGGCCCTGACTACTATACAACATGAATACAGGCCCTGACTACTATACAACATGAATACAGGCCCTGACTACTATACAACATGAATACAGGCCCTACAGGCCCTGACTACTATACAACATGATGAATACAGGCCCTGACTACTATACAACATGAATACAGGCCCTGACTACTATACAACATGAATACAGGCCCTGACTACTATACAACATGAATACAGGCCCTGACTACTATACAACATGAATACAGGCCCTGACTACTATACAACATGAATACAGGCCCTGACTACTATACAACATGAATACAGGCCCTGACTACTATACAACATGAATACAGGCCCTGACTACTATACAACATGATGAATACAGGCCCTGACTACTATACAACATGATGAATACAGGCCCTGACTACTATACAACATGAATACAGGCCCTGACTACTATACAACATGATGAATACAGGCCCTGACTACTATACAACATGATGAATACAGGCCCTGACTACTATACAACATGATGAATACAGGCCCTGACTACTATACAACATGATGAATACAGGCCCTGACTACTATACAACATGATGAATACAGGCCCTGACTACTATACAACATGATGAATACAGGCCCTGACTACTATACAACATGAATACAGGCCCTGACTACTATACAACATGAATACAGGCCCTGACTACTATACAACATGACAGGCCCTGACTACTATACAACATGAATACAGGCCCTGACTACTATACAACATGAATACAGGCCCTGACTACTATACAACATGAATACAGGCCCTGACTACTATACAACATGATACAGGCCCTGAATACAGGCCCTGACTACTATACAACATGATGAATACAGGCCCTGACTACTATACAACATGAATACAGGCCCTGACTACTATACTAACATGATGAATACAGGCCCTGACTACTATACAACATGATGAATACAGGCCCTGACTACTATACAACATGATGAATACAGGCCCTGACTACTATACAACATGATGAATACAGGCCCTGACTACTATACAACATGATGAATACAGGCCCTGACTACTATACAACACAACATGACAACATGAATACAGGCCCTGACTACTATACAACATGATGAATACAGGCCCTGACTACTATACAACATGAATACAGGCCCTGACTACTATACAACATGATGAATACAGGCCCTGACTACTATACAACATGAATACAGGCCCTGACTACTATACAACATGATGAATACAGGCCCTGACTACTATACAACATGACTACAGGCCCTGACTACTATACAACATGAATACAGGCCCTGACTACTATACAACCTGAATACAGGCCCTGACTACTATACAACATGAATACAGGCCCTGACTACTATACAACATGAATACAGGCCCTGACTACTATACAACATGAATACAGGCCCTGACTACTATACAACATGAATACAGGCCCTGACTACTATACAACATGAATACAGGCCCTGACTACTATACAACATGAATACAGGCCCTGACTACTATACAACATGAATACAGGCCCTGACTACTATACAGGCCCTGACTACTATACAACATGAATACAGGCCCTGACTACTATACAACATGACTACTATACAACATGATGAATACAGGCCCTGACTACTATACAACATGATGAATACAGGCCCTGACTACTATACAACATGAATACAGGCCCTGACTACTATACAACATGAAATACAGGCCCTGACTACTATACAACATGATGAATACAGGCCCTGACTACTATACAACATGATGAATACAGGCCCTGACTACTATACAACATGATGAATACAGGCCCTGACTACTATACAACATGATGAATACAGGCCCTGACTACTATACAACATGATGAATACAGGCCCTGACTACTATACAACATGAATACAGGCCCTGACTACTATACAACATGAATACAGGCCCTGACTACTATACAACATGAAATACAGGCCCTGACTACTATACAACATGAATACAGGCCCTGACTACTATACAACATGAATACAGGCCCTGACTACTATACAACATGAATACAGGCCCTGACTACTATACAACATGAATACAGGCCCTGACTACTATACAACATGAATACAGGCCCTGACTACTATACAACATGAATACAGGCCCTGACTACTATACAACATGAATACAGGCCCTGACTACTATACAACATGAATACAGGCCCTGACTACTATACAACATGATGGCCCTGACTACTAATACAGGCCCTGACTACTATACAACATGAATACAGGCCCTGACTACTATACAACATGAATACAGGCCCTGACTACTATACAACATGGCCCCTGACTACTATACAACATGAATACAGGCCCTGACTACTATACAACATGAATACAGGCCCTGACTACTATACAACATGAATACAGGCCCTGACTACTATACAACATGATGAATACAGGCCCTGACTACTATACAACATGATGAATACAGGCCCTGACTACTATACAACATGATGAATACAGGCCCTGACTACTATACAACATGATGAATACAGGCCCTGACTACTATACAACATGAATACAGGCCCTGACTACTATACAACATGAATACAGGCCCTGACTACTATACAACATGATGAATACAGGCCCTGACTACTATACAACATGAATACAGGCCCTGACTACTATACAACATGAATACAGGCCCTGACTACTATACAACATGAATACAGGCCCTGACTACTATACAACATGATGAATACAGGCCCTGACTACTATACAACATGATGAATACAGGCCCTGACTACTATACAACATGATGAATACAGGCCCTGACTACTATACAACATGAATACAGGCCCTGACTACTATACAACATGAACTACTACAGGGCCCTGACTACTATACAACATGAATACAGGCCCTGACTACTATACAACATGAAATACAGGCCCTGACTACTATACAACATGAATACAGGCCCTGACTACTATACAACATGAATACAGGCCCTGACTACTATACATGACATGATGAATACAGGCCCTGACTACTATACAACATGATGAATACAGGCCCTGACTACTATACAACATGAATACAGGCCCTGACTACTATACAACATGAATACAGGCCCTGACTACTATACAACATGAATACAGGCCCTGACTACTATACAACATGATGAATACAGGCCCTGACTACTATACAACAGGCCCTGACTGAATGATGAATACAGGCCCTGACTACTATACAACATGATGAATACAGGCCCTGACTACTATACAACATGATGAATACAGGCCCTGACTACTATACAACATGAATACAGGCCCTGACTACTATACAACATGATGAATACAGGCCCTGACTACTATACAACATGAATACAGGCCCTGACTACTATACAACATGAATACAGGCCCTGACTACTATACAACATGAATACAGGCCCTGACTACTATACAACATGAATACAGGCCCTGACTACTATACAACATGAATACAGGCCCTGACTACTATACAACATGAATACAGGCCCTGACTACTATACAACATGAATACAGGCCCTGACTACTATACAACATGAATACAGGCCCTGACTACTATACAACATGAATACAGGCCCTGACTACTATACAACATGCCCCTGACTACTATACAACATGAATACAGGCCCTGACTACTATACAACATGAATACAGGCCCTGACTAATACAGGCCCCTGACTACTATACAACATGAATACAGGCCCTGACTACTATACAACATGAATACAGGCCCTGACTACTATACAACATGAATACAGGCCCTGACTACTATACAACATGAATACAGGCCCTGACTACTATACAACATGAATACAGGCCCTGACTACTATACAACATGAATACAGGCCCTGACTACTACTATACAACATGATGAATACAGGCCCTGACTACTATACAACATGACTGAATACAACATGGCAGGCCCTGACTACTATACAACATGATGAATACAGGCCCTGACTACTATACAACATGATGAATACAGGCCCTGACTACTATACAACATGAATACAGGCCCTGACTACTATACAACATGAATACAGGCCCTGACTACTATACAACATGAATACAGGCCCTGACTACTATACAACATGAATACAGGCCCTGACTACTATACAACATGAATACAGGCCCTGACTACTATACAACATGAATACAGGCCCTGACTACTATACAACATGAATACAGGCCCTGACTACTATACAACATGAATACAGGCCCTGACTACTATACAACATGAATACAGGCCCTGACTACTATACAACATGAATACAGGCCCTGACTACTATACAACATGAAATACAGGCCCTGACTACTATACAACATGATGAATACAGGCCCTGACTACTATACAACATGATGAATACAGGCCCTGACTACTATACAACATGATGAATACAGGCCCTGACTACTATACAACATGACTACTATACAACATGAATACAGGCCCTGACTACTATACAACATGATGAATACAGGCCCTGACTACTATACAACATGATGAATACAGGCCCTGACTACTATACAACATGATGAATACAGGCCCTGACTACTATACAACATGATGAATACAGGCCCTGACTACTATACAACATGATGAATACAGGCCCTGACTACTATACAACATGATGAATACAGGCCCTGACTACTATACAACATGAATACAGGCCCTGACTACTATACAACATGAATACAGGCCCTGACTACTATACAACATGATGAATACAGGCCCTGACTACTATACAACATGAATACAGGCCCTGACTACTATACAACATGAATACAGGCCCTGACTACTATACAACATGATACAGGCCCTGACTACTATACAACATGAATACAGGCCCTGACTACTATACAACATGATGAATACAGGCCCTGACTACTATACAACATGAATACAGGCCCTGACTACTATACAACATGAATACAGGCCCTGACTATACAACATGATATACAACTACTATACAACATGAATACAGGCCCTGACTACTATACAACATGAATACAGGCCCTGACTACTATACAACATGAATACAGGCCCTGACTACTATACAACATGAATACAGGCCCTGACTACTATACAACATGAATACAGGCCCCCTGACTACTATACAACATGAATACAGGCCCTGACTACTATACAACATGAATACAGGCCCTGACTACTATACAACATGAATACAGGCCCTGACTACTATACAACATGAATACAGGCCCTGACTACTACAGGCCCTGACTACTATACAACATGAAATACAGGCCCTGACTACTATACAACATGATGAATACAGGCCCTGACTACTATACAACATGAATACAGGCCCTGACTACTATACAACATGAATACAGGCCCTGACTACTATACAACATGAATACAGGCCCTGACTACTATACAACATGATACAGGCCCTGACTACTATACAACATGATGAATACAGGCCCTGACTACTATACAACATGAATACAGGCCCTGACTACTATACAACATGAAATACAGGCCCTGACTACTATACAACATGAATACAGGCCCTGACTGACAGGCCCTACAACATGATGAATACAGGCCCTGACTACTATACAACATGATGAATACAGGCCCTGAATACAGGCCCTGACTATACAACATGATGAATACAGGCCCTGACTACTATACAACATGATGAATACAGGCCCTGACTACTATACAACATGAA
Organism: Oncorhynchus keta; assembly: GCF_023373465.1. Classification (NCBI taxonomy): domain Eukaryota; kingdom Metazoa; phylum Chordata; class Actinopteri; order Salmoniformes; family Salmonidae; genus Oncorhynchus; species Oncorhynchus keta. The sequence goes on along the minus strand of NW_026290780.1, from coordinate 222,925 downwards.
TACAGGCCCTGACTACTATACAACATGAATACAGGCCCTGACTACTATACAACATGATGAATACAGGCCCTGACTACTATACAACATGATGAATACAGGCCCTGACTACTATACAACATGATGAATACAGGCCCTGACTACTATACAACATGATGAATACAGGCCCTGACTACTATACAACATGAAATACAGGCCCTGACTACTATACAACATGAATACAGGCCCTGACTACTATACTGATACAGGCCCTGACTATGAACATGACAGGCCCTGACTACTATACAACATGAATACAGGCCCTGACTACTATACAACATGAATACAGGCCCTGACTACTATACAACATGATGAATACAGGCCCTGACTACTATACAACATGATGAATACAGGCCCTGACTACTATACAACATGAATACAGGCCCTGACTACTATACAACATGAATACAGGCCCTGACTACTATACAACATGATGAATACAGGCCCTGACTACTATACAACATGATGAATACAGGCCCTGACTACTATACAACATGAATACAGGCCCTGACTACTATACAACATGAATACAGGCCCTGACTACTATACAACATGAATACAGGCCCTGACTACTATACAACATGATGAATACAGGCCCTGACTACTATACAACATGAATACAGGCCCTGACTACTATACAACATGAATACAGGCCCTGACTACTATACAACATGAATACAGGCCCTGACTACTATACAACATGATGAATACAGGCCCTGACTACTATACAACATGATGAATACAGGCCCTGACTACTATACAACATGAATACAGGCCCTGACTACTATACAACATGAATACAGGCCCTGACTACTATACAACATGATGAATACAGGCCCTGACTACTATACAACATGAATACAGGCCCTGACTACGATACAACATGAATACAGGCCCTGACTACTATACAACATGATGATACAGGCCCTGACTACTATACAGAATATACAGGCCCTGACTACTATACAACATGATGAATACAGGCCCTGACTACTATACAACATGATGAATACAGGCCCTGACTACTATACAACATGAATACAGGCCCTGACTACTATACAACATGATGAATACAGGCCCTGACTACTATACAACATGATGAATACAGGCCCTGACTACTATACAACATGAATACAGGCCCTGACTACTATACAACATGATGAATACAGGCCCTGACTACTATACAACATGATGAATACAGGCCCTGACTACTATACAACATGATGAATACAGGCCCTGACTACTATACAACATGAATACAGGCCCTGACTACTATACAACATGAATACAGGCCCTGACTACTATACAACATGAATACAGGCCCTGACTACTATACAACATGAATACAGGCCCTGACTACTATACAACATGAATACAGGCCCTGACTACTATACAACATGAATACAGGCCCTGACTACTATACAACATGATACAGGCCCTGACTACTATACAACATGAATACAGGCCCTGACTACTATACAACAACATGACAACATGAATACAGGCCCTGACTACTATACAACATGAATACAGGCCCTGACTGAACATGATGAATACAGGCTATATACAACATGATGAATACAGGCCCAGGCCCTGACTACTATACAACATGAATACAGGCCCTGACTACTATACAACATGATGAATACAGGCCCTGACTACTATACAACATGATGAATACAGGCCCTGACTACTATACAACATGATGAATACAGGCCCTGACTACTATACAACATGATGAATACAGGCCCTGACTACTATACAACATGATGAATACAGGCCCTGACTACTATACAACATGAATACAGGCCCTGACTACTATACAACATGAATACAGGCCCTGACTACTATACAACATGAATACAGGCCCTGACTACTATACAACATGAATACAGGCCCTGACTACTATACAACATGATGAATACAGGCCCTGACTACTATACAACATGAATACAGGCCCTGACTACTATACAACATGAATACAGGCCCTGACTACTATACAACATGACAACATGAATACAGGCCCTGACTACTATACAACATGATGAATACAGGCCCTGACTACTATACAACATGAATACAGGCCCTGACTACTATACAACATGAATACAGGCCTACTATACAACATGAATACAGGCCCTACTATACAACATGATGAATACAGGCCCTGACTACTATACAACATGATGAATACAGGCCCTGACTACTATACAACATGATGAATACAGGCCCTGACTACTATACAACATGATGAATACAGGCCCTGACTACTATACAACATGATGAATACAGGCCCTGACTACTATACAACATGAATACAGGCCCTGACTACTATACAACATGATGAATACAGGCCCAACATGACTACTATACAACATGATGAATACAGGCCCATGACTACTACTATACAACATGAATACAGGCCCTGACTACTATACAGGCCCTGACTACTATGAACATGAATACAGGCCCTGACTACTATACAACATGAATACAGGCCCTGACTACTATACAACATGAATACAGGCCCTGACTACTATACAACATGAATACAGGCCCTGACTACTATACAACATGAATACAGGCCCTGACTACTATACAACATGACAGGCCCTGACTACTATACAACATGATGAATACAGGCCCTGACTACTATACAACATGAATACAGGCCCTGACTACTATACAACATGAATACAGGCCCTGACTACTATACAACATGAATACAGGCCCTGACTACTATACAACATGATGAATACAGGCCCTGACTACTATACAACATGAATACAGGCCCTGACTACTATACAACATGATGAATACAGGCCCTGACTACTATACAACATGAATACAGGCCCTGACTACTATACAACATGAATACAGGCCCTGACTACTATACAACATGATGAATACAGGCCCTGACTACTATACAACATGATGAATACAGGCCCTGACTACTATACAACATGAATACAGGCCCTGACTACTATACAACATGAATACAGGCCCTGATACAGAATACAGGCCTGACTACTATACAACATGATGAATACAGGCCCTGACTACTATACAACATGATGAATACAGGCCCTGACTACTATACAACATGAATACAGGCCCTGACTACTATACAACATGATGAATACAGGCCCTGACTACTATACAACATGAATACAGGCCCTGACTACTATACAACATGAATACAGGCCCTGACTACTATACAACATGAGGCCCTGACTACTATACAACATGAATAGGCCCTGACTACAGGCCAGGCCCTGACTACTATACAACATGATGAATACAGGCCCTGACTACTATACAACATGATGAATACAGGCCCTGACTACTATACAACATGAATACAGGCCCTGACTACTATACAACATGATGAATACAGGCCCTGACTACTATACAACATGATGAATACAGGCCCTGACTACTATACAACATGATGAATACAGGCCCTGACTACTATACAACATGATGAATACAGGCCCTGACTACTATACAACATGACTATACAACATGAATACAGGCCCTGACTACTATACAACATGAATACAGGCCCTGACTACTATACAACATGAATACAGGCCATGACTACTATACAACATGATGAATACAGGCCCTGACTACTATACAACATGATGAATACAGGCCCTGACTACTATACAACATGATGAATACAGGCCCTGACTACTATACAACATGATGAATACAGGCCCTGACTACTATACAACATGAAATACAGGCCCTGACTACTATACAACATGAATACAGGCCCTGACTACTATACAACATGAATACAGGCCCTGACTACTATACAACATGATGAATACAGGCCCTAACTACTATACAACATGAATACAGGCCCTGACTACTATACAACATGATGATACAGGCCCTGACTACTATACTATACAACATGATGAATACAGGCCCTGACTACTATACAACATGATGAATACAGGCCCTGACTACTATACAACATGATGAATACAGGCCCTGACTACTATACAACATGAATACAGGCCCTGACTACTATACAACATGAATACAGGCCCTGACTACTATACAACATGATGAATACAGGCCCTGACTACTATACAACATGAATACAGGCCCTGACTACTATACAACATGAATACAGGCCCTGACTACTATACAACATGAATACAGGCCCTGACTACTATACAACATGAATACAGGCCCTGACTACTATACAACATGAATACAGGCCCTGACTACTATACAACATGAATACAGGCCCTGACTACTATACAACATGATGAATACAGGCCCTGACTACTATACAACATGAATACAGGCCCTGACTACTATACAACATGATGAATACAGGCCCTGACTACTATACAACATGATGACAGGCCCTGACTGAATACAACATGAATACAGGCCCTGACTATATACAACATGATGAATACAGGCCCTGACTACTATACAACATGATGAATACAGGCCCTGACTACTATACAACATGAATACAGGCCCTGACTACTATACAACATGATGAATACAGGCCCTGACTACTATACAACATGAATACAGGCCCTGACTACTATACAACATGATGAATACAGGCCCTGACTACTATACAACATGAATACAGGCCCTGACTACTATACAACATGAATACAGGCCCTGACTACTATACAACATGATGAATACAGAATACAGGCCCTGACTACTATACAACATGATGAATACAGGCCCTGACTACTATACAACATGATGAATACAGGCCCTGACTACTATACAACATGATGAATACAGGCCCTGACTACTATACAACATGAATACAGGCCCTGACTACTATACAACATGAATACAGGCCCAACATGACCCTGACTACTATACAACATGATGAATACAGGCCCTGACTACTATACAACATGATGAATACAGGCCCTGACTACTATACAACATGAATACAGGCCCCTGACTACTATACAACATGATGAATACAGGCCCTGACTACTATACAACATGAATACAGGCCCTGACTACTATACAACATGAATACAGGCCCTGACTACTATACAACATGAATACAGGCCCTGACTACTATACAACATGAATACAGGCCCTGACTACTATACAACATGAATACAGGCCCTGACTACTATACAACATGAATACAGGCCCTGACTACTATACAACATGAAATACAGGCCCTGACTACTATACTATATGAATACAACATGATAACATGAATACAGGCCCTGACAACATGAATACCCTGACTACTATACAACATAATACAGGCCCTGACTACTATACAACATGATGAATACAGGCCCTGACTACTATACAACATGAAATACAGGCCCTGACTACTATACAACATGATGAATACAGGCCCTGACTACTATACAACATGATGAATACAGGCCCTGACTACTATACAACATGAATACAGGCCCTGACTACTATACAACATGAATACAGGCCCTGACTACTATACAACATGAATACAGGCCCTGACTACTATACAACATGATGAATACAGGCCCTGACTACTATACAACATGAATACAGGCCCTGACTACTATACAACATGATGAATACAGGCCCTGACTACTATACAACATGAATACAGGCCCTGACTACTATACAACATGAATACAGGCCCTGACTACTATACAACATGATGAATACAGGCCCTGACTACTATACAACATGATGAATACAGGCCCTGACTACTATACAACATGAATACAGGCCCTGACTACTATACAACATGAATACAGGCCCTGACTACTATACAACATGAATACAGGCCCTGACTACTATACAACATGAATACAGGCCCTGACTACTATACAACATGAATACAGGCCCTGACTACTATACAACATGATGAATACAGGCCCTGACTACTATACAACATGAATACAGGCCCCGACTACTATACAACATGAATACAGGCCCTGACTACTATACAACATGATGAATACAGGCCCTGACTACTATACAACATGATGAATACAGGCCCTGACTACTATACAACATGATGAATACAGGCCCTGACTACTATACAACATGATGAATACAGGCCCTGACTACTATACAACATGATGAATACAGGCCCTGACTACTATACAACATGAATACAGGCCCTGACTACTACAGGCAGGCCCTGACTACTATACAACATGATGAATACAGGCCCTGACTACTATACAACATGATGAATACAGGCCCTGACTACTATACAACATGATGAATACAGGCCCTGACTACTATACAACATGAATACAGGCCCTGACTACTATACAACATGAATACAGGCCCTGACTACTATACAACATGAATACAGGCCCTGACTACTATACAACATGAATACAGGCCCTGACTACTATACAACATGAATACAGGCCCTGACTACTATACAACATGAATACAGGCCCTGACTACTATACAACATGATGATACAGGCCCTGACTACTATACAACATGAAATACAGGCCCTGACTACTATACAACATGAATACAGGCCCTGACTACTATACAACATGATACAGGCCCTGACTACTATACAACACAGGCCCTGACTACTATACAACATGAAATACAGGCCCTGACTACTATACAACATGATGAATACAGGCCCTGACTACTATACAACATGATGAATACAGGCCCTGATGAATACAGGCCCTGACTACTATACAACATGATGAATACAGGCCCTGACTACTATACAACATGATGAATACAGGCCCTGACTACTATACAACATGATGAATACAGGCCCTGACTACTATACAACATGATGAATACAGGCCCTGACTACTATACAACATGAATACAGGCCCTGACTACTATACAACATGATGAATACAGGCCCTGACTACTATACAACATGATGAATACAGGCCCTGACTACTATACAACATGAATACAGGCCCTGACTACTATACAACATGAATACAGGCCCTGACTACTATACAACATGAATACAGGCCCTGACTACTATACAACATGAATACAGGCCCTGACTACTATACAACATGAATACAGGCCCTGACTACTATACAACATGAATACAGGCCCTGACTACTATACAACATGAATACAGGCCCTGACTACTATACAACATGAATACAGGCCCTGACTACTATACAACATGAATACAGGCCCTGACTACTATACAACATGATGAATACAGGCCCTGACTACTATACAACATGATGAATACAGGCCCTGACTACTATACAACATGATGAATACAGGCCCTGACTACTATACAACATGAATACAGGCCCTGACTACTATACAACATGATGAATACAGGCCCTGACTACTATACAACATGAATACAGGCCCTGACTACTATACAACATGAATACAGGCCCTGACTACTATACAACATGATGAATACAGGCCCTGACTACTATACAACATGATGAATACAGGCCCTGACTACTATACAACATGATGAATACAGGCCCTGACTACTATACAACATGATGAATACAGGCCCTGACTACTATACAACATGATGAATACAGGCCCTGACTACTATACAACATGAATACAGGCCCTGACTACTATACAACATGAATACAGGCCCTGACTACTATACAACATGAATACAGGCCCTGACTACTATACAACATGGCCCCTGACTACTATACAACATGAATACAGGCCCTGACTACTATACAACATGATGAATACAGGCCCTGACTACTATACAACATGATGAATACAGGCCCTGACTACTATACAACATGATGAATACAGGCCCTGACTACTATACAACATGACTACAGGCCCTGACTACTATACAACATGAATACAGGCCCTGACTACTATACAACATGAATACAGGCCCTGACTACTATACAACATGAAATACAGGCCCTGACTACTATACAACATGAAACATACAGGCCCTGACTACTATACAACATGAATACAGGCCCTGACTACTATACAACATGATGAATACAGGCCCTGACTACTATACAACATGAATACAGGCCCTGACTACTATACAACATGAATACAGGCCCTGACTACTATACAACATGAATACAGGCCCTGACTACTATACAACATGAATACAGGCCCTGACTACTATACAACATGAATACAGGCCCTGACTACTATACAACATGATACAGGCCCTGATACTATACAACATGATGAATACAGCCCTGACTACTATACAACATGAATACAGGCCCTGACTACTATACAACATGAATACAGGCCCTGACTACTATACAACATGATGAATACAGGCCCTGACTACTATACAACATGAATACAGGCCCTGACTACTATACAACATGAATACAGGCCCTGACTACTATACAACATGAATACAGGCCCTGACTACTATACAACATGAATACAGGCCCTGACTACTATACAACATGAATACAGGCCCTGACTACTATACAACATGAATACAGGCCCTGACTACTATACAACATGAATACAGGCCCTGACTACTATACAACATGAATACAGGCCCTGACTACTATACAACATGAATACAGGCCCTGACTACTATACAACATGAATACAGGCCCTGACTACTATACAACATGATGAATACAGGCCCTGACTACTATACAACATGATGATACAGGCCCTGACTACTATACAACATGATACAGGCCCTGACTACTATACAACATGATGAATACAGGCCCTGACTACTATACAACATGATGAATACAGGCCCTGACTACTATACAACATGATGAATACAGGCCCTGACTACTATACAACATGATGAATACAGGCCCTGACTACTATACAACATGATGAATACAGGCCCTGACTACTATACAACATGATGAATACAGGCCCTGACTACTATACAACATGATGAATACAGGCCCTGACTACTATACAACATGATGAATACAGGCCCTGACTACTATACAACATGATGAATACAGGCCCTGACTACTATACAACATGATGAATACAGGCCCTGACTACTATACAACATGATGAGGCCCTGACTACTATACAACATGGCAGGCCCTGACTACTATACAACATGAATGAAGGCCCTGACTACTATACAACATGAATACAGGCCCTGACTACTATACAACATGAATACAGGCCCTGACTACTATACAACATGAAATACAGGCCCTGACTACTATACAACATGAATACAGGCCCTGACTACTATACAACATGAATACAGGCCCTGACTACTACAACATGAATACAGGCCCTGACTACTATACAACATGAATACAGGCCCTGACTACTATACAACATGATGAATACAGGCCCTGACTACTATACAACATGAATACAGGCCCTGACAGGCCAACTGACTACTATACAACATGATGAATACAGGCCCTGACTACTATACAACATGAATACAGGCCCTGACTACTATACAACATGAATACAGGCCCTGACTACTATACAACATGATGAATACAGGCCCTGACTACTATACAACATGATGAATACAGGCCCTGACTACTATACAACATGATGAATACAGGCCCTGACTACTATACAACATGATGAATACAGGCCCTGACTACTATACAACATGATGAATACAGGCCCTGACTACTATACAACATGATGAATACAGGCCCTGACTACTATACAACATGAATACAGGCCCTGACTACTATACAACATGATGAATACAGGCCCTGACTACTATACAACATGAAATACAGGCCCTGACTACTATACAACATGAATACAGGCCCTGACTACTATACAACATGAATACAGGCCCTGACTACTATACAACATGAATACAGGCCCTGACCTGAATACAGGCCCTACTATACAACATGAATACAGGCCCTGGCCAGGCCCTGACTACTATACTATACAACTACTATACAACATGAATACAGGCCCTGACTACTATACAACATGATGAATACAGGCCCTGACTACTATACAACATGAATACAGGCCCTGACTACTATACAACATGATACAGAATACAGGCCCTGACTACTATACAACATGAATACAGGCCCTGACTACTATACAACATGATGAATACAGGCCCTGACTACTATACAACATGATGAATACAGGCCCTGACTACTATACAACATGATGAATACAGGCCCTGACTACTATACAACATGAAATACAGGCCCTGACTACTATACAACATGAAATACAGGCCCTGACTACTATACAACATGATACATACTACTATACAACATGATGAATACAGGCCCTGACTACTATACAACATGATGAATACAGGCCCTGACTACTATACAACATGATGAATACAGGCCCTGACTACTATACAACATGATGAATACAGGCCCTGACTACTATACAACATGATGAATACAGGCCCTGACTACTATACAACATGAATACAGGCCCTGACTACTATACAACATGACATGATACAGGCCCTGACTACTATACAACATGAATACAGGCCCTGACTACTATACAACATGAATACAGGCCCTGACTACTATACAACATGAATACAGGCCCTGACTACTATACAACATGAATACAGGCCCTGACTACTATACAACATGAATACAGGCCCTGACTACTATACAACATGAATACAGAATACAGGCCCTGACTACTATACAACATGAATACAGGCCCTGACTACTATACAACATGATGAATACAGGCCCTGACTACTATACAACATGAATACAGGCCCTGACTACTATACAACATGATGAATACAGGCCCTGACTACTATACAACATGATGAATACAGGCCCTGACTACTATACAACATGAATACAGGCCCTGACTACTATACAACATGATGAATACAGGCCCTGACTACTATACAACATGAATACAGGCCCTGACTACTATACAACATGATGAATACAGGCCCTGACTACTATACAACATGATGAATACAGGCCCTGACTACTATACAACATGAATACAGGCCCTGAATACAGGCCCTGACTACTATACAACATGATGAATACAGGCCCTGACTACTATACAACATGATGAATACAGGCCATGACTACTATACAACATGATGAATACAGGCCCTGACTACTATACAACATGAATACAGGCCCTGACTACTATACAACATGAATACAGGCCCTGACTACTATACAACATGATGAATACAGGCCCTGACTACTATACAACATGAATACAGGCCCTGACTACTATACAACATGAATACAGGCCCTGACTACTATACAACATGAATACAGGCCCTGACTACTATACAACATGAATACAGGCCCTGACTACTATACAACATGATGAATACAGGCCCTGACTACTATACAACATGATGAATACAGGCCCTGACTACTATACAACATGATGAATACAGGCCCTGACTACTATACAACATGATGAATACAGGCCCTGACTACTATACAACATGAATACAGGCCCTGACTACTATACAACATGAATACAGGCCCTGACTACTATACAACATGATGAATACAGGCCCTGACTACTATACAACATGAATACAGGCCCTGAAATACAGGCCCTGACTACTATACAACATGATGAATACAGGCCCTGACTACTATACAACATGATGAATACAGGCCCTGACTACTATACAACATGATGAATACAGGCCCTGACTACTATACAACATGAATACAGGCCCTGACTACTATACAACATGATACAGAATACAGGCCCTGACTACTATACAACATGAATACAGGCCCTGACTACTATACAACATGATGAATACAGGCCCTGACTACTATACAACATGAAATACAGGCCCTGACTATATACAACATGATGAATACAGGCCCTGACTACTATACAACATGATGAATACAGGCCCTGACTACTATACAACATGATGAATACAGGCCCTGACTACTATACAACATGAATACAGGCCCTGACTACTATACAACATGATGAATACAGGCCCTGACTACTATACAACATGATGAATACAGGCCCTGACTACTATACAACATGAATACAGGCCCTGACTACTATACAACATGAATACAGGCCCTGATACAGGCCCTGACTACTATACAACATGATGAATACAGGCCCTGACTACTATACAACATGATGAATACAGGCCCTGACTACTATACAACATGAATACAGGCCCTGACTACTATACAACATGATGAATACAGGCCCTGACTACTATACAACATGAATACAGGCCCTGACTACTATACAACATGAATACAGGCCCTGACTACTATACAACATGATGCAGGCCCTGACTACTATACAACATGAATACAGGCCCTGACTACTATACAACATGAATACAGGCCCTGACTACTATACAACATGAATACAGGCCCTGACTACTATACAACATGAATACAGGCCCTGACTACTATACAACATGAAATACAGGCCCTGACTACTATACAACATGATGAATACAGGCCCTGACTACTATACAACATGAATACAGGCCCTGACTACTATACAACATGATGATACAGGCCCTGACTACTATACAACATGAATACAGGCCCTGACTACTATACAACATGATGAATACAGGCCCTGACTACTATACAACATGATGAATACAGGCCCTGACTACTATACAACATGAATACAGGCCCTGACTACTATACAACATGATGAATACAGGCCCTGACTACTATACAACATGATGAATACAGGCCCTGACTACTATACAACATGAAATACAGGCCCTGACTACTATACAACATGAATACAGGCCCTGACTACTATACAACATGAAATACAGGCCCTGACTACTATACAACATGATAATACAGGCCCTGACTACTATACAGGCCCAGGCCCTGACTACTATACAACATGAATACAGGCCCTGACTACTATACAACATGAAATACAGGCCCTGACTACTATACAACATGAATACAGGCCCTGACTACTATACAACATGAATACAGGCCCTGACTACTATACAACATGATGAATACAGGCCCTGACTACTATACAACATGATGAATACAGGCCCTGACTACTATACAACATGAATACAGGCCCTGACTACTATACAACATGAATACAGGCCCTGACTACTATACAACATGAATACAGGCCCTGACTACTATACAACATGAATACAGGCCCTGACTACTATACAACATGAATACAGGCCCTGACTACTATACAACATGATGAATACAGGCCCTGACTACTATACAACATGATGAATACAGGCCCTGACTACTATACAACATGACAGGCCCTGACTACTATACAACATGATGAATACAGGCCCTGACTACTATACAACATGATGAATACAGGCCCTGACTACTATACAACATGATGAATACAGGCCCAACATGACTGACTATACAACATGATGAATACAGGCCCTGACTACTATACAACATGAATACAGGCCCTGACTACTATACAACATGAATACAGGCCCTGACTACTATACAACATGAATGAATACAGGCCCTGACTACTATACAACATGAATACAGGCCCTGACTACTATACAACATGATGAATACAGGCCCTGACTACTATACAACATGATGAATACAGGCCCTGACTACTATACAACATGAATACAGGCCCTGACTACTATACAACATGAATACAGGCCCTGACTACTATACAACATGAATACAGGCCCTGACTACTATACAACATGAATACAGGCCCTGACTACTATACAACATGAATACAGGCCCTGACTACTATACAACATGATGAATACAGGCCCTGACTACTATACAACATGATGAATACAGGCCCTGACTACTATACAACATGAATACAGGCCCTGACTACTATACAACATGAATACAGGCCCTGACTACTATACAACATGAATACAGGCCCTGACTACTATACAACATGATGAATACAGGCCCTGGAATACAGGCCCTGACTACTATACAACATGAATACAGGCCCTGACTACTATACAACATGATGACTACTATACAACATGAGGCAGGCCCTGACTACTATACAACATGAATACAGGCCCTGACTACTATACAACATGAATACAGGCCCTGACTACTATACAACATGATGAATACAGGCCCTGACTACTATACAACATGATGAATACAGGCCCTGACTACTATACAACATGAATACAGGCCCTGACTACTATACAACATGATGAATACAGGCCCTGACTACTATACAACATGAATACAGGCCCTGACTACTATACAACATGATGAATACAGGCCCAACATGACTACTATACAACATGATGAATACAGGCCCTGACTACTATACAACATGAATACAGAATACAGGCCCTGACTACTATACAACATGATGAATACAGGCCCTGACTACTATACAACATGAATACAGGCCCTGACTACTATACAACATGATGAATACAGGCCCTGACTACTATACAACATGAATACAGGCCCTGACTACTATACAACATGAATACAGGCCCTGACTACTATACAACATGAATACAGGCCCTGACTACTATACAACATGATGAATACAGGCCCTGACTACTATACAACATGATGAATACAGGCCCTGACTACTATACAACATGATGAATACAGGCCCTGACTACTATACAACATGATGAATACAGGCCCTGACTACTATACAACATGATGAATACAGGCCCTGACTACTATACAACATGATGAATACAGGCCCTGACTACTATACAACATGATGAATACAGGCCCTGACTACTATACAACATGAATACAGGCCCTGACTACTATACAACATGAATACAGGCCCTGACTGATGAATACAGGCCCTGACTACTATACAACATGATGAATACAGGCCCTGACTACAACAACATGATGAATACAGGCCCTGACTACTATACAACATGATGAATACAGGCCCTGACTACTATACAACATGATGAATACAGGCCCTGACTACTATACAACATGAACATGACTACTATACAACATGAATACAGGCCCTGACTACTATACAACATGATGAATACAGGCCCTGACTACTATACAACATGATGAATACAGGCCCTGACTACTATACAACATGATGAATACAGGCCCTGACTACTATACAACATGATGAATACAGGCCCTGACTACTATACAACATGATGAATACAGGCCCTGACTACTATACAACATGATGAATACAGGCCCTGACTACTATACAACATGAATACCCTGAGGCCCCCTGACTACTATACAACATGAATACAGGCCCTGACTACTATACAACATGAATACAGGCCCTGACTACTATACAACATGAATACAGGCCCTGACTACTATACAACATGATGAATACAGGCCCTGACTACTATACAACATGAATACAGGCCCTGACTACTATACAACATGAATACAGGCCCTGACTACTATACAACATGAATACAGGCCCTGACTACTATACAACATGAATACAGGCCCTGACTACTATACAACATGATGAATACAGGCCCTGACTACTATACAACATGATGAATACAGGCCCTGACTACTATACAACATGAATACAGGCCCTGACTACTATACAACATGATGAATACAGGCCCTGACTACTATACAACATGATGAATACAGGCCCTGACTACTATACAACATGATGAATACAGGCCCTGACTACTATACAACATGATACAGACTACTATACAACATGATGAATACAGGCCCTGACTACTATACAACATGATGAATACAGGCCCTGACTACTATACAACATGATGAATACAGGCCCTGACTACTATACAACATGATGAATACAGGCCCTGACTACTATACAACATGATGAATACAGGCCCTGACTACTATACAACATGATGAATACAGGCCCTGACTACTATACAACATGATGAATACAGGCCCTGACTACTATACAACATGATGAATACAGGCCCTGACTACAATACAACATGAATACAGGCCCTGACTACTATACAACATGAAATACAGGCCCTGACTACTATACAACATGAAATACAGGCCCTGACTACTATACAACATGATGAATACAGGCCCTGACTACTATACAACATGATGAATACAGGCCCTGACTACTATACAACATGAATACAGGCCCTGACTACTATACAACATGATGAATACAGGCCCTGACTACTATACAACATGAATACAGGCCCTGACTACTATACAACATGATGATACAGGCCCTGACTACTATACAACATGGCAGGCCCTGACTACTATACAACATGATGAATACAGGCCCTGACTACTATACAACATGATGAATACAGGCCCTGACTACTATACAACATGATGAATACAGGCCCTGACTACTATACAACATGAATACAGGCCCTGACTACTATACAACATGAATACAGGCCCTGAATACAGGCCCCTGACTACTATACAACATGAATACAGGCCCTGACTACTATACAACATGAATACAGGCCCTGACTACTATACAACATGAATACAGGCCCTGACTACTATACAACATGAATACAGGCCCTGACTACTATACAACATGAATACAGGCCCTGACTACTATACAACATGATGAATACAGGCCCTGACTACTATACAACATGATGAATACAGGCCCTGACTACTATACAACATGATGAATACAGGCCCTGACTACTATACAACATGATGAATACAGGCCCTGACTACTATACAACATGAATACAGGCCCTGACTACTATACAACATGAATACAGGCCCTGACTACTATACAACATGAATACAGGCCCTGACTACTATACAACATGATGAATACAGGCCCTGACTACTATACAACATGATGAATACAGGCCCTGACTACTATACAACATGATGAATACAGGCCCTGACTACTATACAACATGATGAATACAGGCCCTGACTACTATACAACATGATGAATACAGGCCCTGACTACTATACAACATGATGAATACAGGCCCTGACTACTATACAACATGAATACAGGCCCTGACTACTATACAACATGAATACAGGCCCTGACTACTATACAACATGATGAATACAGGCCCTGACTACTATACAACATGATGAATACAGGCCCTGACTACTATGACAAGGCCCTGACTACTATACAACATGAATACAGGCCCTGACTACTATACAACATGAATACAGGCCCTGACTACTATACAACATGAATACAGGCCCTGACTACTATACAACATGAATACAGGCCCTGACTACTATACAACATGAATACAGGCCCTGACTACTATACAACATGAATACAGGCCCTGACTACTATACAACATGAATACAGGCCCTGACTACTATACAACATGAATACAGGCCCTGACTACTATACAACATGAATACAGGCCCTGACTACTATACATGAATACAGGCCCTGACTACTAAACAACATGAATACAGGCCCTGACTACTATACAACATGAATACAGGCCCTGACTACTATACAACATGAATACAGGCCCTGACTACTATACAACATGATGAATACAGGCCCTGACTACTATACAACATGAATACAGGCCCTGACTACTATACAACATGAATACAGGCCCTGACTACTATACAACCTGAATACAGGCCCTGACTACTATACAACCTGAATACAGGCCCTGACTACTACGTGAGTTGTGACAGATTAGATTTGTACCTTTTTGCTTCAACACCAGGCAAGTCTGTCAACAAGAGATCAGCATGTTGACATAACAGTCTCTCTCACACACACAGAGAGAAACACACACACACACACACACACACACACACACACACACACACACACACACACACACACACACACAAAGAGAGAAACACACACACACACAGAGAGAGAGAAACACACACACACAGAGAGAAAGAGAGAAACACACACACACAGAGAGAGAAACACACACACAAAGAGAGAAACACACACACACAGAAAAGCTACCTTGAAGAGTGTAACAGATATTTCTATGTTTTCCGGTACAGGCCACACCACCACTCCTCGGTAGGGGTTCTTGATGCCTGGCTGCCAACTGTGAGCCTGGGGAGAGATTGAGAGTGTTTATTTATTTTACCTTTTCTATTTCAACAACATTGTATTTCGCCATAATATTTTGTGAGTGTAACGTTTACTGCACATTTCTATTTAGTTTATAATCTATTTCACCTGCTTCGGGAATGTTAACATATGTTACACCTGCCAATAAAGTCATTTTAATTGAATTGAGAGTGAGAGACAGAGGGAGACCGAAAACACAATATATACACTTTTTTTTAAATCACTAAATATAACATCAAACATTTACACAGACAGAAACTCATTTAGGGTAAAGACCCAAACGGATGCAATGTGCAGACCAACAGGTAAACTCTGAAGAAATATGATAGAAAGCTGTACACTATACATCTCCCCAGTGATTTAGCCTACTTCCTACTTCCTACTTCCTACTTCCTACTTCCTACGACCAGGTCCAGCTAAACAGCCTGAAGTACCAAGACAAAACACACACCTTGGAGGATTTCCGTCGGCTCCTGCGAGTCCACACCACTACCAGCTTGTCTGGTTGCCTGGAAAAGAACAGAGGAAGGAGGAGGGATGAGAAGAGGACAGTGTGGCGGAAGGAGGAGGGATGAGAAGAGGACAGTGTGGAGGAAGGAGGAGAAGAGGACAGTGTGGAGGAAGGAGGAGGAGAGGACAGTGTGGAGGAAGGAGGAGGGATGAGAAGAGGACAGTGTGGAGGAAGGAGGAGGGATGAGAAGAGGACAGTGTGGAGGAAGGAGGAGAAGAGGACAGTGTGGAGGAAGGAGGAGGAGAGGACAGTGTGGAGGAAGGAGGAGAAGAGGACAGTGTGGAGGAAGGAGGAGAAGAGGACAGTGTGGAGGAAGGAGGAGAAGAGGACAGTGTGGAGGAAGGAGGAGGAGAGGACAGTGTGGAGGAAGGAGGAGGGATGAGAAGAGGACAGTGTGGAGGAGGGATGAGAAGAGGACAGTGTGGCGGAAGGAGGAGGGATGAGAAGAGGACAGTGTGGAGGAAGGAGGAGAAGAGGACAGTGTGGAGGAGGGATGAGAAGAGGACAGTGTGGAGGAGGGATGAGAAGAGGACAGTGTGGAGGAGGGATGAGAAGAGGACAGTGTGGAGGAGGGATGAGAAGAGGACAGTGTGGAGGAAGGAGGAGAAGAGGACAGTGTGGAGGAGGGATGAGAAGAGGACAGTGTGGAGGAGGGATGAGAAGAGGACAGTGTGGAGGAGGGATGAGAAGAGGACAGTGTGGAGGAAGGAGGAGAAGAGGACAGTGTGGAGGAAGGAGGAGAAGAGGACAGTGTGGAGGAAGGAGGAGAAGAGGACAGTGTGGAGGAAGGAGGAGAAGAGGACAGTGTGGAGGAGGGATGAGAAGAGGACAGTGTGGAGGAGGGATGAGAAGAGGACAGTGTGGAGGAGGGATGAGAAGAGGACAGTGTGGAGGAGGGATGAGAAGAGGACAGTGTGGAGGAGGGATGAGAAGAGGACAGTGTGGAGGAGGGATGAGAAGAGGACAGTGTGGAGGAAGGAGGAGAAGAGGACAGTGTGGAGGAAGGAGGAGGAGAGGACAGTGTGGAGGAAGGAGGAGGGATGAGAAGAGGACAGTGTGGAGGAAGGAGGAGGGATGAGAAGAGGACAGTGTGGCGGAAGGAGGAGGGATGAGAAGAGGACAGTGTGGAGGAAGGAGGAAGGAGGAGAAGAGGACAGTGTGGAGGAAGGAGGAGGGATGAGAAGAGGACAGTGTGGAGGAAGGAGGAGGGATGAGAAGAGGACAGTGTGGAGGAGGGATGAGAAGAGGACAGTGTGGAGGAGGGATGAGAAGAGGACAGTGTGGAGGAGGGATGAGAAGAGGACAGTGTGGCGGAAGGAGGAGGGATGAGAAGAGGACAGTGTGGAGGAAGGAGGAGAAGAGGACAGTGTGGAGGAAGGAGGAGAAGAGGACAGTGTGGAGGAAGGAGGAAGGATGAGAAGAGGACAGTGTGGAGGAAGGAGGAGAAGAGGACAGTGTGGAGGAGGGATGAGAAGAGGACAGTGTGGAGGAGGGATGAGAAGAGGACAGTGTGGAGGAAGGAGGAGAAGAGGACAGTGTGGAGGAGGGATGAGAAGAGGACAGTGTGGAGGAAGGAGGAAGGATGAGAAGAGGACAGTGTGGAGGAAGGATGTGGATGAGTAGAGGACAGTGTGGAGGAAGGAGGAGAAGAGGACAGTGTGGAGGAGGGATGAGAAGAGGACAGTGTGGAGGAGGGATGAGAAGAGGACAGTGTGGAGGAAGGAGGAGAAGAGGACAGTGTGGAGGAGGGATGAGAAGAGGACAGTGTGGCGGAAGGAGGAGGGATGAGAAGAGGACAGTGTGGAGGAAGGAGGAGAAGAGGACAGTGTGGAGGAAGGAGGAGAAGAGGACAGTGTGGAGGAAGGAGGAAGGATGAGAAGAGGACAGTGTGGAGGAAGGAGGAGTAGAGGACAGTGTGGAGGAGGGAGGAGGAGAGGACAGTGTGGCGGAAAGAGGAGTAGAGGACAGTGTGGAGGAGGGAGGAGGAGAGGACAGTGTGGAGGAAGGAGGAGGGATGAGAAGAGGACAGTGTGGAGGAAGGATGAGGGATGAGTAGAGGAGAGTGTGGAGGAAGGAGGAGTAGAGGAGAGTGTGGAGGAAGGAGGAGGAGAGGACAGTGTGGAGGAAGGAGGAGGAGAGAGAGGACAGTGTGGAGGAAGGAGGAGGAGAGAGAGGACAGTGTGGAGGAAGGAGGAGGAGAGGACAGTGTGGAGGACGGAGGAGGAGAGGACAGTGTGGAGGACGGAGGAGGAGAGGACAGTGTGGAGGAAGGAGGAGGAGAGGACAGTGTGGAGGAAGGATGAGAAGAGGACAGTGTGGAGGAAGGAGGAGAAGAGGACAGTGTGGAGGAAGGAGGAGGAGAGGACAGTGTGGAGGAAGGAGGAGGGATGAGAAGAGGACAGTGTGGAGGAAGGAGGAGGAGAGGACAGTGTGGAGGAAGGAGGAGGAGAGGACAGTGTGGAGGAAGGAGGAGGGATTAGAAGAGGACAGTGTAGAGATGATCATATCACAGATTACAGATTTAATAACGGAAAGAACAAAAGTTTGACTTGTGTCCCCAGTAGCCTCGTCTTTCCATGATTCAATCGATCGTATTTTATAAAGGCCCTTTTTACATCAGCAGACGTCACAAGGTGCTTCACAGACACCAAGCCGAGACCCTCAATTCCTAATGCTCTGTGTGATACTATGTGACACTATGAGACACTATGTGACACTATGTCCATACGATGTTTGGTTAAGTTCCACAACCAAACGCACTCCTGTGACCACAACCAAACACACTCCCCTGACCACAACCAAACGCACTCCTGTGACCACAACCAAACACACTCCCCTGACCACAACCAAACACACTCCCCTGACCACAACCAAACACACTCCCCTGACCACAACCAAACACACTCCCCTGACCACAACCAAACACACTCCCCTGACCACAACCAAACACACTCCCCTGAAACAACCAAACACACTCCCCTGACCACAACCAAACACACTCCCCTGGAAACAACCAAACACACTCCCCTGACCACAACCAAACACACTCCCCTGAAACAACCAAACACACTCCCCTGACCACAACCAAACACACTCCCCTGGAAACAACCAAACACACTCCCCTGACCACAACCAAACACACTCCCCTGGAAACAACCAAACACACTCCCCTGACCACAACCAAACACACTCCCCTGACCACACCAAACACACTCCCCTGGAAACAACCAAACACACTCCCCTGGAAACAACCAAACACACTCCCCTGACCACAACCAAACACACTCCCCTGACCACAACCAAACGTACTCCCCTGGAAACAACCAAACACACTCCCCTGGAAACAACCAAACGTACTCCCCTGGAAACAACCAAACACACTCCCCTGACCACAACCAAACACACTCCCCTGGAAACAACCAAACACATTCCCCTGGAAACAACCAAACACACTCCCCTGGAAACAACCAAACACACTCCCCTGACCACAACCAAACACACTCCCGTGACCACAACCAAACACACTCCCCCGACCACAACCAAACACACTCCCCCGACCACAACCAAACACACTCCCCTGGAAACAACCAAACGTACTCCCCTGACCACAACCAAACACACTCCCCTGAAACAACCAAACACAACACAACCAAATGTACTCCCCCTGACCACAACCAAACACACTCCCTGAAACAACCAAACACACTCCCCTGACCACAACCAAACACACTCCCCTGACAACCAAACACACTCCCCTGACCACAACCAAACACACTCCCCTGACCACAACCAAACACACTCCCTGACCACAACAACCAAACACACTCCCTGACAAACCAAACACACTCCCTGAAACAACCAAACAAAACAACCAAATGTACTCCCCTGAAAACAACCAAACACACTCCCCTGACCACAACCAAACACACTCCCCTGACCACAACCAAACACACTCCCCTGAAACAACCAAACACACTCCCCTGACCACAACCAAACACACTCCCCTGAAACAACCAAACACACTCCCCTGACCACAACCAAACACACTCCCCTGACCACAACCAAACACACTCCCCTGACCACAACCAAACACACTCCCCTGAAACAACCAAACACACTCCCCTGACCACAACCAAACACACTCCCCTGACCACAACCAAACACACTCCCCTGACCACAACCAAACACACTCCCCTGGAAACAACCAAACACACTCCCCTGAAACAACCAAACACACTCCCCTGACCACAACCAAACACACTGACCCAACCAAACACACTCCCCTGACCACAACCAAACACACTCCCCTGAAACAACCAAACACACTCCCCTGACCACAACCAACTCCCCTGGAAACCAAACACACTCCCCTGGAAACAACCAAACGTACTCCCCTGGAAACAACCAAACACACTCCCCTGACCACAACCAAACACACTCCCTGAAACAACCAAACACACTACTCCCTGAAACAACCAAACACACTCCCTGACCACAACCAAACACACTCCCTGACCACAACCAAACACACTCCCTGAAACAACCAACACTCCCTGACCACAACCAAACACACTCCCCTGAAACAACCAAACACACTCCCTGGACAACCAAACACACTCCCCTGGAAACAACCAAACACACTCCCCTGACCACAACCAAACCAGACCACAACCAAACACACTCCCCTGACTCCCCTGAGAAACAACAAACACACTCCCCTGACACAACCAAACACACTCCCTGAAGACAACCAAACACACTCCCTGACCACAACCAAACACACTCCCCTGGAAACAACCAAACGCACTCCCCTGAAAACAACCAAACGTACTCCCCTGAAAACAACCAAACACACTCCCCTGACCACAACCAAACACACTCCCCTGACCACAACCAAACACACTCCCCTGAAACAACCAAACACACTCCCCTGACCACAACCAAACGTACTCCCTGAAACAACCAAACGCACTCCCCTGAAAATGAAACAACCAAACAAACACTCCCTGAACAACAAACCACCTCCCCTGACCAAACCACACACTCCCTGACCACAACCAAACACACTCCCCTGACCACAACCAAACACACTCCCCTGACCACAACCAAACACACTCCCCTGGAAACAACCAAACACACTCCCCTGACCACAACCAAACGTACTCCCCTGGAAACAACCAAACGTACTCCCCTGGAAACAACCAAACGCACTCCCCTGACCACAAATAAAGAGAAATAAAAAGAGAGAAAACAGAGAGAAAGAGAATATGGCGACTGCAAGTGGAGGCCCCACACAGAGAAGCTATTGTCACAAGACAGAAGACATGTCATATATATGAGAGAGAGAGACAGGGACAGAGAGACGCAGGTCATGTCCGACCCCCAGGCTGTTCCGTACACAGTGTACAATTCTCACCATTCATCTTCTGACCATCCAACTAAGACTGCTTGATTTCTAGCTGAGTTTCTCTCATACTCCCTCAGAAGACCATCGCTTGAATATTCCGAATTAAACTCATGAAATCGGTCATTAATTGACGTTCTTGTACAAGAGATCTTTACAATAATTTCGCTACATCTGCAATAACATCTGTTAAATATGTATGTGACCAATACAATTCGAATTGATACAGTATTTTTCAATGAAAAAAATTGCATGAAAATTAGTCTCCAGCTGTTGAATGACAACAATTACTTAATTGAAGAATCCCTACTGCAAAACACCAGTCTTAACATCAACAGTGAAGAGGTGCCTCCGGGATGCTGTCCTTCTAGGCAGAGTTCCTCTGTCCAGTCTCAACGTCAACAGTGAAGAGGCGACTCCGGGATGCTGTCCTTCTAGGCAGAGATCCTCTGTCCAGTCTCAACGTCAACAGTGAAGAGGCGACTCCGGGATGCTGTCCTTCTAGGCAGAGATCCTCTGTCCAGTCTCAACGTCAACAGTGAAGAGGCGACTCCGGGATGCTGTCCTTCTAGGCAGAGTTCCTCTGTCCAGTCTCAACGTCAACAGTGAAGAGGCGACTCCGAGATGCTGTCCTTCTAGGCAGAGATCCTCTGTCCAGTCTCAACGTCAACAGTGAAGAGGCGACTCCGAGATGCTGTCCTTCTAGGCAGAGTTCCTCTGTCCAGTCTCAACGTCAACAGTGAAGAGGCAACTCCGAGATGCTGTCCTTCTAGGCAGAGTTCCTCTGTCCAGTCTCAACGTCAACAGTGAAGAGGCTGTCCTTCTAGGCAGAGTTCCTCTGTCCAGTCTCAACGTCAACAGTGAAGAGGCAACTCCGAGATGCTGTCCTTCTAGGCAGAGTTCCTCTGTCCAGTCTCAACGTCAACAGTGAAGAGGCGACTCCGAGATGCTGTCCTTCTAGGCAGAGTTCCTCTGTCCAGTCTCAACGTCAACAGTGAAGAGGCAACTCCGAGATG
Source organism: Oncorhynchus keta (assembly GCF_023373465.1). NCBI lineage: Eukaryota > Metazoa > Chordata > Actinopteri > Salmoniformes > Salmonidae > Oncorhynchus > Oncorhynchus keta. The sequence goes on along the minus strand of NW_026290780.1, from coordinate 197,991 downwards.
CTGTCCTTCTAGGCAGAGTTCCTCTGTCCAGTCTCAACGTCAACAGTGAAGAGGCGACTCCGAGATGCTGTCCTTCTAGGCAGAGTTCCTCTGTCCAGTCTCAACGTCAACAGTGAAGAGGCAACTCCGAGATGCTGTCCTTCTAGGCAGAGATCCTCTGTCCAGTCTCAACGTCAACAGTGAAGAGGCAACTCCGAGATGCTGTCCTTCTAGGCAGAGTTCCTCTGTCCAGTCTCAACGTCAACAGTGAAGAGGCGACTCCGAGATGCTGTCCTTCTAGGCAGAGTTCCTCTGTCCAGTCTCAACGTCAACAGTGAAGAGGTGACTCCGGGATGCTGTCCTTCTAGGCAGAGTTCCTCTGTCCAGTCTCAACGTCAACAGTGAAGAGGCAACTCCGAGATGCTGTCCTTCTAGGCAGAGTTCCTCTGTCCAGTCTCAACGTCAACAGTGAAGAGGCAACTCCGAGATGCTGTCCTTCTAGGCAGAGTTCCTCTGTCCAGTCTCAACGTCAACAGTGAAGAGGCAACTCCGAGATGCTGTCCTTCTAGGCAGAGTTCCTCTGTCCAGTCTCAACGTCAACAGTGAAGAGGCGACTCCGAGATGCTGTCCTTCTAGGCAGAGTTCCTCTGTCCAGTCTCAACGTCAACAGTGAAGAGGCAACTCCGAGATGCTGTCCTTCTAGGCAGAGATCCTCTGTCCAGTCTCAACGTCAACAGTGAAGAGGTGACTCCGGGATGCTGTCCTTCTAGGCAGAGATCCTCTGTCCAGTGTCTGTGTTATTCTTCCCATCTTAATCTTTTCTTTTTATTGGCCAGTCTGAGATATGTCTTTTTCTTTGCAACTCTGCCTAGAAGTAAGTCGCTCTGGATAAGAGCGTCTGCTAAATGACTTAAATGTAAATGTAAAAGGCCAGCATCCCGGAGTCGCCTCTTCACTGTTGACGTTGAGACTGGTGTTTTGCAGGTACTATTTAATGAAGCTGCCAGTTGAGGACTTGTGAGGCGTCTGTTTCAAATCAAATCGTATTTGTCACATACACATGGTTAGCAGATGTAGCGAAATTCTTGTGCTTCAAGTTCTGACAATGCAGTAATAACCAACGAATAATCTAACCTAACAATTCCACAACTACTACCTTATACACACACAAGTGTAAAGGGATAAAGAATATGTACATAAAGATATATGAATGAGTGATGGTACAGAACGGCATAGGCAAGATGCAGTAAATGGTATAGAGTACAGTATATACACACACCCACACAATGTCCATCACTGGAACTGAAATGGCGCCACACCAACTGGAAGTCTTCCGACTAGCTTGGAAGGACAGTACCGTGCAGTACTGAAGAGCCCTTACTGCTGCCTGATCATCCTATTTTTCTAACTTAATTGAGGAAAATAAGAACAATCCGAAATTCCTTTTTGATACTGTCGCAAAGCTAACTAAAAAGCAGCATTGCCCAAGAGAGGATGGCTTTCACTTCAGCAGTGATAAATTCATGAACTTCTTTGAGGAAAAGATCATGATTATTAGAAAGCAAATTACGGACTCCTCTTTAAATCTGCGTATTCCTTCAAAGCTCAGATGTCCTGAGTCTGCACAACTCTGCCAGGACCTAGGATCAAGAGAGACGCTCAAGTGTTTTAGTACTATATCTCTTGACACAATGATGAAAATAATCATGGCCTCTAAACCTTCAAGCTGCATACTGGACCCTATTCCAACTAAACTACTGAAAGAGCTGTTCCTGTGCTGGGCCCTCCTATGTTGAACATAATAAACGGCTCTCTATCCACCGGATGTGTACCAAACTCACTAAAAGTGGCAGTAATAAAGCCTCTCTTGAAAAAGCCCAACCTTGACCCAGAAAATATAAAAAACAAATCGGCCTATATCGAATCTTCCATTCCTCTGAAAAATGTTAGAAAAGGCTGTTGCGCAGCAAATCACTGCCTTCCTGAAGACAAACAATGTATACGAAATGCTTCAGTCTGGTTTTAGACCCCATCATAGCACTGAGACTGCACTTGTGAAGGTGGTAAATGACCTTTTAATGGCATCAGACCGAGGCTCTGCATCTGTCCTCGTGCTCCTAGACCTTAGTGCTGCTTTTGATACCATCGCTCACCACATTCTTTTGGAGAGATTGGAAACCCAAATTGGTCTACACGGACATGTTCTGGCCTGGTTTAGATCTTATCTGTCTGAAAGATATCAGTTTGTCTCTGTGAATGGTTTGTCCTCTGACAAATCAACTGTAAATTTCGGTGTTCCTCAAGGTTCCGTTTTAGGACCACTATTGTTTTCACTATATATTTTACCTCTTGGGGATGTCATTCGAAAACGTAACTTTCACTGCTATGCGGATGACACACAGCTGTACATTTCAATGAAACATGGTGAAGCCCCAAAATTGCCCTCGCTAGAAGCATGTGTTTCAGACATAAGGAAGTGGATGGCTGCAAACTTTCTACTATTAAACTCGGACAAAACAGAGATGCTTGTTCTAGGTCCCAAGAAACAAAGAGATCTTCTGTTGAATCTGACAATTAATCTTAATGGTTGTACAGTCGTCTCGAATAAAACTGTGAAGGACCTCGGCGTTACTCTGGACCCTGATCTCTCTTTTGAAGAACATATCAAGACCATTTCAAGGACAGCTTTTTTCCATCTACGTAACATTGCAAAAATCAGAAACTTTCTGTCCAAAAATGCTGAAAAATGAATCCATGCTTTTGTCACTTCTAGGTTAGACTACTGCAATGCTCTACTTTCCGGCTACCCGGATAAAGCACTAAATAAACTTCAGTTAATGCTAAATACGGCTGCTGGAATCTTGACTAGAACCAAATAATTTGATCATATTACTCCAGTGCTAGCCTCCCTACACTGGCTTCCTGTCAAAGCAAGGGCTGATTTCAAGGTTTTACTGCTAACCTACAAAGCATTACATGGGCTTGCTCCTACCTATCTCTCTGATTTGGTCC
>NW_026290780.1:0-190000 GCF_023373465.1 Oncorhynchus keta | reverse complement strand
GAGAGAGGGGGAGAGTGAGGTAGAGAGAGCGAGAGAGAGAGGGGGAGAGTGAGGTAAGAGAGGAAGTGAGGTAAAGAGAGGAGGGGGAGTGAGGTAGAGAGAGCGAGAAAGAGAGGGGGGGAGTGAGGTAGAGAGAGGGGGAGTGAGGCAGAGAAAGAGAGGGGGGTGAGGTAAAACGAGAGAGGGGGTGAGGCAAAGAGAGAGAAGGGGAGTGAGGTAAAACGAGAGAGAGGGGGAGTGAGGTAAAGAGAGAGGGGGGAGTGAGGTAAAGAGAGAGGGGGGAATTAGGTAAAGAGGGGAAGTGAGGTAAAGAGGGGAAGTAAGCTAAAGAGAGAGAGGGGAGTGAGGTAAAGAGAGAGGGGAGTGAGATAAAGAGAGAGGGGGAGTGAGGCAAAGAGAGAGGGCAAAGAGAGAGGGGGGAGTGAGGCAAAGAGAGAGAGGGGGAGTGAGAAAGAGGTAAAAGAGAGAGAGGGGGGTGAGTGAGGTAAAAGAGAGAGAGGGGGTGAGGCAAAGGGGAGGGGGAGTGAGGTAAAGAGAGAGGGGGGAGTGAGGTAAAACGAGAGAGAGGGGGAGTGAGGCAAAGAGAGAGAGGGGGAGTGAGGCAAAGAGAGAGAGGGGGAGTGAGGCAAAGAGAGAGAGGGGGAGTGAGCTAAAGAGGGGAAGTGAGGTAAAGAGAGAGAGGGGAGTGAGGTAAAGAAAGAGAGATGGGAGTGAGGTAAAGAGAGAGAGAGAGGAGGGGAGTGAGAGAGAGGGGGGGTGAGGTAGAGAGAGGTTGGGAGTGAGGTAAATAGAGAGAGGGGGAGTGAGGTAAAGAGAGGCTGAAATTTATTGGGAAATGAATCTCAAAGGGAGGATGTTTGGGGGTGGTGAGGTAGAGAGAGGGGGGAGTGAGGTAGAGAGAGGGGGTGAGGTAGAGAGAGGGGGTGAGGTAGAGGAGGGGGGGGAGAGGGTGAGGTAGAGAGAGAGAGAAAATAATGGTGTTCCAAAAAAGTTCCAGTTGCCGGGACCACAAATATAAATTCCATCTAGACACCTAGAGCACACAAAAAACTACACATACCTCGGCCTAAATACATCAGCGCCACAGGTAACTTCCACAAAGCTGTGAACGAGCTGAGAGACAAGGCAAGAAGGGCCTTCTATGCCATCAAAAGGAACATACAATTTGACATACCAATTAGGATCTGGCTAAAAATACTTATCAGTTATAGAACCCATTGGCCTTTATGGTTGTGAGGTCTGGGGTCCGCTCACCAACCAAGAATTCACGCAGAGCAGAATGAGGCCGATAACCACTAATTATCAAAATCCAGAAAAGAGCCGTTAAATTCTACAATCACCTAAAAGGAAGCGATTCCCAAACCTTCCATAACAAAACCATCACCTACAGAGAGATGAACCTGGAGAAGAGACCCCTCAGCAAGCTGGTCCTGGGGCTCTGTTCACAAACACACCCCACAGAGCCTCATGACATCAGCACAATTAGACCCAACCAAATCATGAGAAAACAAAAAGATAATTACTTGACACAATGGAAAGAATTAACAAAAAAACAGAGCAAACTAGAATGGCAGAATACCTGACCACTGTGACTGACCCAAACTTAAGGAAAGCTTTGACTATGTACAGACTCAGTGAGCATAGCCTTGCTATTGAGAAAGGTCGCTGTAGGCAGACTTGGCTCTCAAGAGAAGACAGGCTATGTGCTCACTGCCCACAAAATGAGGTGGAAATTGAGCTGCACTTCCTAACCTCCTGCCCAATGTATGACCATATTAGAGACACATATTTCCCTCAGATTACACAGATCCATGAAGAATTTGAAAACAAACCCAATTTTGAAAAACTCCCATATCTACTGGGTGAAATTCCACAGTGTGACATCACAGCAGCAAGATGTGTGACCTGTTGCCACAAGAAAAGGGCAACCAGTGAAGAACAAACACCATTGTAAATACAACCCATATTTATGCTTATTTATTTTCCCTTGTGTACTTTAACTATTTGCACATAATATGACATTTGTAATGTCTTTATTATTTTGGAACTTTTGAGAGTGTAATGTTTAATGTTAATTTAGATTGTTTATTTCACTTTTGTTTTTTATCTATTTCACTTCCTTTGGAAATGTTAACATTTCCATGCCAATAAAGCCCTTAAATTTAAATTGAATTGAGAGAGAGGCTGAAATGTATAAGGAAGAGAGGTTGGGAGGTTGGGGGAGGTAGAGAGAGAGAGAAGGGGGGTACAGAGAGAGAGAAGGGGGGGTACAGAGAGAGAGAAGGGGGATACAGAGAGAGAGAAGGGGAAGTACAGAGAGAGAGAAGGGGGGGTACAGAGAGAGAGAAGGGGGGTACAGAGAGAGAGAAGGGGGGGTACAGAGAGAGAGAAGGGGGGTACAGAGAGAGAGAAGGGGGTACAGAGAGAGAGAAGGGGGGGTACAGAGAGAGAGAAGGGGGGGTACAGAGAGAGAGAAGGGGGGTACAGAGAGAGAGAAGGGGAAGTACAGAGAGAGAGAAGGGGGGGTACAGAGAGAGAGAAGGGGGGGGGTACAGAGAGAGAGAAGGGGGGTACAGAGAGAGAGAAGGGGGTGACAAGCTTATATTTTTGGTGCTGATGGGGTACGACAGCTGAACTAAGGTCATGGGCCATTTATAAGTTATATTCTTTAGGTACCCATTACCTCCAGAACAGCCTGAATTCTTCAGGATCCTACAAGGTGTGGTGTTCAAACGTTTGTGTGTGTGTGTGTGTGTGTGTGTGTGTGTGTGTGTGTGTGTGTGTGTGTGTGTGTGTGTGTGTGTGTGTGATCTACTTGCTTTGGCAATTTTCATGTTATTTGACCTTTGGCAAGTCAATTAAGAACAGATTGGTATTTACAGAGACAACCTACCTACCGACCCCGGCCAAACCTGGAGGACGCTGGGCAAATTGTGTGCCGCCCTACGGCCGGATGTGATACAGCTTGGACTCGAACCAGGGACTGTAGTGACGCCTCTTGCACTGAGATTCAGTGCCTTAGACCGCTGCGCCCCTCGGGAGCCCTAAATTGTTAACATAGACTACCATTCAAAAGCTAGAAGGCCAGCATCCCAGAGTCACCTCTTCACTGTTGACGTTGAGACTGGTGTTTTGCGGATACTATTTAATGAAGCTGCCAGTTGAGGACTTGTGAGGCGTCCGTTTCTCAAACTAGACACTAATGTACTTGTCCTCTTGCTCAGTGCGCCTGGGCCTCGCACTCATCTTTCTATTCTGGTTAGAGCCCATTTGAGCTGTTCTGTGAAGGGAGTAGTACACAGTGTTGTACGAGATCTTCAGTTTCTTGGCAATTTCTCGCATGGAATAGCCTTCATTATTCAGAACAAGAATATACTGACAAGTTTCTGAAGAAAGTTCTTTGTTTCTGGCCATTTTGAGCCTGTAATCGAACTCACAAATGCTGATGCTCCAGATACTCAACTAGTCTAAAGAAGGCCAGTTTTATTGCTTCTTTAATCAGACCAACAGTTTTCAGCTGTGCTAACATAATTGCAAAAAGGGTTTTCTAATGATCAATTAGTCTTTTAAAATTATAAACTTGGATTCGCTAACATAACGTGCCATTGGAACACAGGAGTGATGGTTGCTGATAATGGGCCTCTGTACACCTATGTAGATATTTCATTTTAAAAAATCTGCCGTATCCAGCTACAATAGTCATTTACAACATTAACAATGTCTACACTGTATTTCTGATCAATTTGATGTTATTTTAATGGACAAAAAAATAGCTTGTCTTTTAAAAACAAGGACATTTCTAAGTGACCCCAAACTTTTGAACAGTAGTGTGTGTTTCCCATGCCAATAAAGCCCTTGAAATGAATTGAAGTTGAGAGAGAGAGAGAGAGAGACAGGCACTATGGTTTCTGCTGAGGCTCTTCCTCTCCTCCTCCCACTGACTGGCTCTCTGGCTTCTGTAATGGAAATGTCTCTTATTGAGCTTCAGCCATAAAAAACTATTTTATTGGCCCCATTCTGGAACAGCAGAGCTTCAGACTGGCAGTCTGTAGAGAGACCCGTAGAGACTGGCAGTCTGTAGAGAGACCCGTAGAGACTGGCAGTCTGTAGAGAGACCAGTAGACTGACAGTCTGTAGAGAGACCAGTAGAGACTGGCAGTCTGTAGAGAGACCGGTAGACTGACAGTCTGTAGAGAGACCAGTAGAGACTGGCAGTCTGTAGAGAGACCGGTAGACTGACAGTCTGTAGAGAGACCAGTAGAATGTCAGTCTGTAGAGAGACCAGTAGAGACTGGCAGTCTGTAGAGAGACCAGTAGACTGACAGTCTGTAGAGAGACCAGTAGACTGACAGTCTGTAGAGAGACCAATAGAGACTGGCAGTCTGTAGAGAGACCAGTAGAGATAGAGACTGTTGTATTCGGCACATGTAATAAATACAATTTTGTTTCATTTTGATTTCTCTTCTCCTCGTGCTGCACAGAAGTTCACACACTATAATAATGTGACCTGGCAAGTACAAATGTTGAAACTGTTGGCAAAAACTATTTCCATACAGAGCCTGAATAGCTTTACAATAGCAGAAGATACCGGTATAGCTTCCAGTTTTGCAGGTTAACTTTCCTTGCTAGCTTACAGCTGAAACTACCCATCAATTCACTACCCCTGTACTGCGTTTGTGATAATATGTAAGCCATCGTGCAAAATATGAGGATTTCAAAGCCAAAAACGTTATTCATTCACTTAAAATCGGTCTCCCTCACGTCTCTCGCTCAGCCAAAGATTAAAATAACGCAACATGTCACAACATGTCACAACAGTGTTATGACCATATTATGACAGGTTATAACAAGCTGTGTCATGTTATGACATTATAACAGTCATGACTGTTATGACATTATAACAGTTATGACAGGTTATAACACGCTGTGTCAGCTGTTATGACAGTATAACATAGTTATGACACGCTGTGTCAGCTGTTATGACATTATAACATAGTTATGACAGGTTATGACACGCTGTGTCAGCTGTTATGAAATTTTATAACATTGTTATGACAAGTTATAACACGCTGTGTCAGCTGTTATGACATTATAACATTGTTATGACAAGTTATAACACGCTGTGTCAGCTGTTATGACATTATAACATTGTTATGACAAGTTATAACAAGCTGTGTCAGCTGTTATGACATTATAACATAGTTATGACAGGTTATGACAAGCTGTGTCAGCTGTTATGACATTATAACATAGTTATGACAGGTTATAACAAGCTGTGTCAGCTGTTATGACATTATAACATAGTTATGACAGGTTATAACAAGCTGTGTCAGCTGTTATGACATTATAACATAGTTATGACAGGTTATAACACGCTGTGTCAGTTGTTATGACATTATAACATAGTTATGACAGGTTATAACACGCTGTGTCAGCTGTTATGACATTATAACATAGTTATGACACTGGATGTCAAGTAAAGTGTTACGGACATTTAAAATGTAAGGATATTTAACGTAAAAGATGCCCAGTGATTGAACAGAGCAGGAGCAGAGTTTCTGTCTGGATCAAGTTCCATTCTGAGACTTTGGTTAATGTACCTGGTTTTGTTGCCGTGGTAACGTTTTGGTATCGGGATACTAAATCTGGTATCGGTATCAAAGTCAAAATTCTGGTATCGTGACAACACTATTGGGGATTACTGGGGGGCAAGGAAAGGTTTGAAAAAGGTTGTATACTGTATATACACCGTATCCCGGGGTATTTGGAAATTTGGCTTTTCAATACTATCAAAAGTTTCTCTTTGAAGTTTTCAATCATATTTTTAGCTACTTTTAAAGTAAATACCTGCTGTGGAATAGGTTAGGAGAGATAAAGCAGGTCGGGTTCTTCATTTCTCCTGTCACATTATTTTACACTGAACATAAATATGAAATGCAACATAATTTGTTGGTCCCGTGATCTGAAATAAAAGATCGCAGAAAGTTCCATAAGCACACATCTTTTTTCTTTCATATTTTGTGCACAAATTAATTTACATCCCAATTTAGCGAGTATTTCGCCCTTGCCAAGATAATCCATCCAGCTGGCAGGTGTGGCATATCCATAAGCTACAGACAACGAACATAATTGCATTTTATGGATGGCAATTTGAATACCCAGACACACCGTGATGAGATCCTGAGGTCCATTGTTGTGCCATTCATCACCTTATGTTCAGCATGATAATGCACGGCCCCATGTCACAAGGATCTGGACACAATTCATGGAAGCTGAAAATGTCTCAGTTCTTCCATGGCCTGCATACTCACCAGACATGTCAACCATTGAGCATGTTTGGGATGCTCTGGAGCTACGTGTTCCAGTTCCCGCCAATATCCAACAACTTCGCACAGCCATTGAAGAGGAGTGGAACAACATTCCACAGGCCACAGTCAACAGCCTGATCAACTCTATGTGAAGGAGATGTGTCGCACGAAATGAGGGGCACACCAGATACTGACTGGTTCTCTGATCCACACCAGATACTGACTGGTTCTCTGATCCACACCAGATACTGACTGGTTCTCTGATCCACACCAGATACTGACTGGTTCTCTGATCCACACCAGATACTGACTGGTTCTCTGATCCACACCAGATACTGACTGGTTCTCTGATCCACACCAGATACTGACTGGTTCTCTGATCCACACCAGATACTGACTGGTTCTCTGATCCACACCAGATACTGACTGGTTCTCTGATCCACACCAGATACTGACTGGTTCTCTGATCCACACCAGATACTGACTGGTTCTCTGATCCACACCAGATACTGACTGGTTCTCTGATCCACACCAGATACTGACTGGTTCTCTGATCCACACCAGATACTGACTGGTTCTCTGATCCACACCAGATACTGACTGGTTCTCTGATCCACACCAGATACTGACTGGTTCTCTGATCCACACCAGATACTGACTGGTTCTCTGATCCACACCAGATACTGACTGGTTCTCTGATCCACACCAGATACTGACTGGTTCTCTGATCCACACCAGATACTGACTGGTTCTCTGATCCACACCAGATACTGACTGGTTCTCTGATCCACACCAGATACTGACTGGTTCTCTGATCCACACCAGATACTGACTGGTTCTCTGATCCACACCAGATACTGACTGGTTCTCTGATCCACACCAGATACTGACTGGTTCTCTGATCCACACCAGATACTGACTGGTTCTCTGATCCACACCAGATACTGACTGGTTCTCTGATCCGCACAAGATACTGACTGGTTCTCTGATCCACACCACCTTTTTTTGTTTTTTAAGGTATCTGATGCATATCTGTTTTTCCAGTCATGTGAAATCTATAGATTTGAGCCTAATGAAATCCATTTACATTGACTGATTTCCTCATACGAACTTTAACTCAGTAAAATCTTTGAAAGTGTTGCGTTGATATTTATGTTCAGTGTATATTATGAAGTGTAGTTCCCCAGAACAGGTGATATTATTGTTCAGTGTATATTATGAAGTGTAGTTCCCCAGAACAGGTGATATTATTGTTCAGTGTATATTATGAAGTGTAGTTCCCCAGAACAGGTGATATTATTGTTCAGTGTATATTATGAAGTGTAGTCCCCCAGAACAGGTGATATATATGTTCAGTGTATATTATGAAGTGTAGTTCCCCAGAACAGGTGATATTATTGTTCAGTGTATATTATGAAGTGTAGTCCCCCAGAACAGGTGATATTATTGTTCAGTGTATATTATGAAGTGTAGTTCCCCAGAACAGGTGATATTATTGTTCTGTGTATATTATGAAGTGTAGTTCCCCAGAACAGGTTATATTATTGTTCAGTGTATATTATGAAGTGTAGTCCCCCAGAACAGGTGATATTATTGTTCAGTGTATATTATGAAGTGTAGTCCCCCAGAACAGGTGATATTATTGTTCAGTGTATATTATGAAGTGTAGTCCCCCAGAACAGGTGATATATATGTTCAGTGTATATTATGAAGTGTAGTTCCCCAGAACAGGTGATATTATTGTTCAGTGTATATTATGAAGTGTAGTCCCCCAGAACAGGTGATATTATTGTTCAGTGTATATTATGAAGTGTAGTTCCCCAGAACAGGTGATATTATTGTTCTGTGTATATTATGAAGTGTAGTTCCCCAGAACAGGTTATATTATTGTTCAGTGTATATTATGAAGTGTAGTCCCCCAGAACAGGTGATATTATTGTTCAGTGTATATTATGAAGTGTAGTTCCCCAGAACAGGTGATATTATTGTTCAGTGTATATTATGAAGTGTAGTCCCCCAGAACAGGTGATATATATGTTCAGTGTATATTATGAAGTGTAGTTCCCCAGAACAGGTGATATTATTGTTCAGTGTATATTATGAAGTGTAGTTCCCCAGAACAGGTGATATTATTGTTCAGTGTATATTATGAAGTGTAGTTCCCCAGAACAGGTGATATTATTGTTCAGTGTATATTATGAAGTGTAGTCCCCCAGAACAGGTGATATATATGTTCAGTGTATATTATGAAGTGTAGTTCCCCAGAACAGGTGATATTATTGTTCAGTGTATATTATGAAGTGTAGTTCCCCAGAACAGGTGATATTATTGTTCAGTGTATATTATGAAGTGTAGTCCCCCAGAACAGGTGATATTATTGTTCAGTGTATATTATGAAGTGTAGTCCCCCAGAACAGGTGATATTTATGTTCAGTGTATATTATGAAGTGTAGTCCCCCAGAACAGGTGATATTATTGTTCAGTGTATATTATGAAGTGTAGTTCCCCAGAACAGGTGATATTATTGTTCAGTGTATATTATGAAGTGTAGTTCCCCAGAAGTTGCCTACTGCGGTGTACGCATTGCTGTGCTTCTAGCCTACTGCGGTGTACGCATTGCTGTGCTTCTAGCCTACTGCGGTGTACACATTGATGTGCTTCTAGCCTACTGCGGTGTACGCATTGCTGTGCTTCTAGCCTACTGCGGTGTACGCATTGCTGTGCTTCTAGCCTACTGCGGTGTACGCATTGCTGTGCTTCTAGCCTACTGCGGTGTACGCATTGCTGTGCTTCTAGCCTACTGCGGTGTACGCATTGCTGTGCTTCTAGCCTACTGCGGTGTACGCATTGCTGTGCTTCTAGCCTACTGCGGTGTACGCATTGCTGTGCTTCTAGCCTACTGCGGTGTACGCATTGCTGTGCTTCTAGCTTCCTGCGGTGTACGCATTGATGTGCTTCTAGCCTACTGCGGTGTACGCATTGCTGTGCTTCTAGCCTACTGCGGTGTACGCATTGCTGTGCTTCTAGCCTACTGTGGTGTACACATTGCTGTGCTTATGTGAAGAATTATCCTAATTTTTTATCCTAATTTTAAGCTAAAATGTTCTGATCTGTGGTATCAGCCTCATTCTTTAAAAAATAAAAAAAAGTGGTTAAATTAATGTGGGATCTATCACATACCATAACTGTCCCAGACTATGTTAGGAATATTTATTTCTCGCACAGAAGGACAAGTTGACCAATAGAATAGGTCAACTTTTGTACTATGTGAGATAGTAGATTGACAGAGTCCAGTGCTTCTGCTGGTCGTTAAGCCTACTCATCTGAAAAGTCAAACGTGGACAGTTCTAACATCTGCAGTAGCGTTCCGTCTTCACCTGCAGTCCACCTCAGAGCTGAGAGGCCTTCGAGAAGGACACGATCACGTGACCAGCATTGGCTAATAAAAATGGAAATATCTGAGAGCCATGTGAGTGAGAGATGCTTCGGAGCGACTGGCTGTCAGGAAACGGTAACTATTCATTATTATATTCAGCCCGAGGGCTCAACGGCCGCTTTGGCCACAAGAGGCATGGATTCTTTTAGGGGGAATTACGGCCACACAAGGGGGATGCAGCTGGGGAAAAAAAAAATTGAGGCCTGGTGAGAATATTATCAAGTGCTTGTCAAAATTGTGAATGAGAGACTGATGAAGTGTGTGCAGCCTGCACAACAAACAAATCAGAGCTTGTGACTTTAATGAAACTTTCTCAAGTCTTTCTCAAGTCTTTCTCAAGTCTTATCATTCAGCCTTAGAATGTATTCAAATCAAAACATATAGCCCGATATTTTTGTATTCAAATCAAAACATATAGCCCGATATTTTTGTATTCAAATCAAAACATATAGCCCGATATTTTTGTATTCAAATCAAAACATATAGCCCGATATTTTTGTATTCAAATCAAAACATATAGCCCGATATTTTTGTATTCAAATCAAAACATATAGCCCGATATTTTTGTATTCAAATCAAAACATATAGCCCGATATTTTTGTATTCAAATCAAAACATATAGCCCAATATTTTTATCACAACTAAAGTGTCATAAATAACTGTAAATGAAGCAGACAGGACGACCTGTTTCTCTGTTAACTGCTCAACACAGTAGAACCACGTGTCCCTCAAATCAATTGGAGAAAATATCCTTTCTAGTTTATTCAGTTTTGTTCAAATGTATTCTTCATACTATAAAATAATGACATTGAATTCTAAGCAAATCTTTCTAAATGAACTAGTGTCGCCCACAGCCATATGGCACAGCCAGATCAGGACAAGTCAGAGACTGTTCTGTTCTCCTGAAATAGACTACATTGTCTTCATATCATGCTTCTTTAGACCGGTCTAGAATAAGTAATGGATTTATGGTGAAGGTGTAGGCTATATTACATTAAGTTATTAGACTTTTTTAAATATAGATGTTCCAAAAGGTGAGTATCAGTGGCTTGTAGGCCGTGTGGAAGACAGAAGATGATAAATGTGTTTCAGTTAATTAAAACGGTCAATTACTGTGAGACCGACAGTTATTTGCTTGACAATCACAGGCTGACAAAATGTGATGGCCGTCGAGCCCTAGCCACGTCTCCCACGCTGAAAGACAGAGGACTCTTAGGAACACGTGCTCGCCATAAGACAGACACAATGTCACAGCCATAAACGTCTTGCAACCCTCACAATCACACAGTAAAGATAAGCATTTCCCTGGTGGAAGAAGGACGTAGCCGACGTGTTGCCTGTGTGAGAGAGAGAGAGAGAGACTGTGTGTGTGTGTGTGTGTGTGTGTGTGTGAGAGAGAAACTGAGAGAGAGCGAGGGGGAGAGAAACTGAGAGAGAGCGAGGGGGATAGAGACGGAGAGAGAGCGAGGGGGATAGAGACGGAGAGAGAGCGAGGGGGATAGAGACGGAGAGAGAGCGAGGGGGATAGAGACGGAGAGAGAGCGAGGGGGATAGAGACGGAGAGAGCGAGGGGCCTAGAGACGGAGAGCATTGCTGTGGGGGATAGAGACGGAGAGAGCGCATTGGGATAGCCTAGACGGAGAGATTGCTGTGCTTCTAGAGACGGAGACGCATTGAGGGGGGATAGAGACGGAGAGAGCGAGGGGTGATAGAGACGGAGAGAGCGAGGGGATAGAGACGGAGAGAGCTGTGGGATAGAGACGGAGAGAGCGAGGGGGATAGAGACGGAGAGAGCGAGGGGGATAGAGACGGAGAGAGCGAGGGGGATAGAGACGGAGAGAGCGAGGGGGATAGAGACGGAGAGAGAGAGGGGGATAGAGACGGAGAGAGAGAGGGGGATAGAGACTACTGAGAGAGAGGGGGGATAGAAAGAGCGAGAGAGAGAGGGGGATAGAGACAGCGAGAGAGAGAGAGGGGATAGAGACGGAGAGAGAGAGGGGGATAGAGACGGAGAGAGAGAGGGGGATAGAGACGGAGAGAGAGAGGGGGACAGAGACGGAGAGAGAGAGGGGGACAGAGACGGAGAGAGAGAGGGGGATAGAGACGGAGAGAGAGAGGGGGATAGAGACGGAGAGAGAGGGATAGAGACGGAGAGAGAGAGGGGGATAGAGACGGAGAGAGAGAGGGGGATAGAGACGGAGAGAGAGAGGGGGATAGAGACAGAGAGAGAAGGGATAGAAAGAGCATTTAGAGAGAGAGAGGGGGATAGAGACGGAGAGAGAGAGGGGGATAGAGACGGAGAGAGAGAGGGGGATAGAAAGAGCGAGAGAGAGAGAGAGGGGATAGAAAGAGTCAACTTTTTGAGAGAGAGAGAGATTGATAGAGACAGCGAGAGAGAGGGGATAGAGACGGAGAGAGAGAGGGGGATAGAGACGGAGAGAGAGGGGATAGAGACGGAGAGAGAGAGGGGGATAGAGACGGAGAGAGAGAGGGGATAGAGACGGAGAGAGAGAGGGGGATAGAGACGGAGAGAGAGAGGGGGATAGAGACGGAGAGAGAGAGGGGGATAGAGACGGAGAGAGAGAGGGGGATAGAGACGGAGAGAGAGAGGGGGATAGAGACGGAGAGAGAGAGGGGGATAGAGACGGAGAGAGAGAGGGGGATAGAGACGGAGAGAGAGAGGGGGATAGAGACGGAGAGAGAGGGGGATAGAGACGGAGAGAGAGAGGGGGATAGAGACGGAGAGAGAGGGGGATAGAAAGAGCGAGAGAGAGTGTGTGAGTATAATGTTTATTGTTAAATATTCCTGTTTATTATCTACTTCACTTGTTTTGGTAATGTTAACATATGTTTCCCATGCTAATAAAGCCATTAAATTGAATTGAGAGAAAGGTTGTGGCTTTTGGAGACAGGAAATGCTGTGGTAAACAGAAGGGCAGATTTCTGGATTGACTTTCTCTGAAAGCTGACTCAGGGACAGAAGACCCTGGTGAAGGTATATCAAAACAAATGTGTCACATGCGCCGATTACAACAGGTGTGTAGACCTTACCGTGAAATGCTTACTTACAGTACAAGCCCTTAACCAACAACGCAGTTCAAGAAATAGTGTAAAAATATTTACTAAATAAACTAAAGTAACAAAAAAGAGGCGAGAGGAGGTTTTAGAGAGAGGAGAGAGGAGGTTTTAAAGAGAGGCGAGAGGAGGTTTTAGAGAGAGAGAGAGGAGGTTTTAGAGAGAGGCGAGGAGAGAGGAGGTTTTAGAGAGAGGGGGATAGAGAGAGGTTTTAGAGAGAGAGCGAGGGAGAGAGGAGAGAGAGGCGAGGAGAGAGAGGTTTTAGAGAGAGGCGAGATAGAGAGGAGGAGGTTTTAGAGAGAGGCGAGGAGAGAGGAGGTTTTTAGAGAGAGGAGAGAGGAGGAGGTTTTAGAGAGAGGCGAGGGGAGAGAGGAGGTTTTAGAGAGAGGGATAGGAGACGAGGAGGTTTTAGAGAGAGGGAGGAGAGAGAGAGGTTTTAGAGAGAGGCGAGAGAGAGGAGGTTTTAGAGAGAGGGGAGGAGAGAGGAGGGGATTAGAGAGGCGAGGAGAGGAGGAGGTTTTAGAGAGGGCGAGGGGGAGAGAGGAGGTTTTAGAGAGAGGCGAGGACGGAGAGGAGGTTTTAGAGAGAGGCGAGGAGAGAGGAGGTTTTAGAGAGAGGCGAGGGGAGAGAGGGAGAGGTTTAGAGAGAGGCGAGGAGAGAGGAGGTTTTAGAGAGAGGCGAGAGAGAGAGGAGGTTTTAGAGAGAGAGAGGAGAGAGGAGGTTTTAGAGAGAGGCGAGGAGAGAGGAGGTTTTAGAGAGAGAGCGAGGAGAGAGGAGGTTTTAGAGACGGAGAGGAGAGAGGAGGTTTTAGAGAGAGGGGAGGAGAGAGGAGGTTTTAGAGAGAGGCGAGGAGAGAGGAGGTTTTAGAGAGGAGGAGAGAGAGGAGGATTTAGAGAGGAGAGAGAGGTTTTAGAGAGAGAGGAGAGAGGAGGTTTTAGAGAGGCGAGAGAGAGGGGATAGAGAGGAGGAGATAGAGGAGAGAGGAGGTTTTAGAGAGAGAGAGAGAGGAGGATTTAGAGAGAGAGAGGTTTTAGAGAGGAGAGAGAGAGGAGGTTAGAGACGGAGAGAGAGAGGGGGAGAGACGAGAGAGAGGAGGTTTTAGAGAGGCGAGAGGAGGTTTTAGAGAGGCGAGAGGAGGTTATAGAGAGAGGCAAGGAGAGAGGAAGTTTTAGAGAGAGGCGAGGAGAGAGGAGGTTTTAGAGAGAGGCGAGGAGAGATGAGGTTTTAGAGAGAGGCGAGGAGAGATGAGGTTTTAGAGAGAGGCGAGGAGAGAGGTGGTTATAGAGAGAGGAGAGGCGAGGACAGATGAGGTTTTAGAGAGAGGCGAGAGGTTATAGAGACAGGCGAGGAGAGAGGAGGTTTTAGAGAGAGGCGAGGAGAGAGGAGGTTTTAGAGAGAGGCGAGGAGAGAGGAGGTTTTAGAGAGAGGCGAGGAGAGAGGAGGTTTTAGAGAGAGGCGAGGAGAGAGGAGGTTATAGAGAGAGGAGAGGCGAGAAGAGAGGAGGTTATAGAGAGAGGAGGTTTTAGAGAGAGGAGAGGACGGACGCAAGGAATAGATGAGAGACCAACTGAGAAAGAGCGTGTGTGTGGCTCTGTCACCCATTGATTCAGTGTTAAATACTGATCACACTTCAGCCATGGGAAAACACACCTCTCTCTGACACACACCCCCCTCCCCTCAGAGAGGCTTTAATGAGAAGAGTCAAACCCACACCCCTCAGACAGGCTTTCTTGAGAAGAGAGTCAAACCCACCCCCCTCAGACAGGCTTTCTTGAGAAGAGAGTCAAACCCCCCTTCCCTCAGAGAGGCTTTAATGAGAAGAGAGTCAAACCCACCCCTCAGACAGGCTTTCTTGAGAAGAGAGTCAAACCCACACCCCTCAGACAGGCTTTCTTGAGAAGAGAGTCAAACCCACACCCCTCAGACAGGCTTTCTTGAGAAGAGAGTCAAACCCACACCCCTCAGACAGGCTTTCTTGAGAAGAGTCAAACCCACACCCCTCAGACAGGCTTTCTTGAGAAGAGTCAAACCCACACCCCTCAGACAGGCTTTCTTGAGAAGAGAGTCAAACCCACCCCTCAGAGCACAATAAACTGTTCTGACACTAGCTCCCATCCCCTCTCCTCTCCTCCCATCCCCTCTCCTCCCATCCCCTCTCCTCCCATCCCCTCTCCTCCCATCCCCTCTCCTCCCATCCCCTCTCCTCCCATCTCTTCGCTCGAAGACAAGCATTTTTGTCATGCCATTCTCCAACACGTTAACATCTGTCCCGGATCGCAGGCGTGTTAGAATGCCAGTGACTCAGGGCACGCTACTACTGAAACACATCTGCAGGCTGTGTCCCAAGTCTACTGTCTATTTCCTTACCTAAACACTACAATACTCACTACCAGCCCTTCATGTGTGTGGTGTGTGTGTGGTGTGTGTGTGTGGTGCGGTGTGTGTGTGGTGTGTGTGTGTAGTCAATGTCCCAACTAACCATTTCTTGGTGGATTCCACCATCAGCTCCTGGTAGGAAGCAACGAACTGAAACTTGGACGCATGTTTCCCCACACGTTGTAATCTTTTCCACACAGATGCCATGATATTTCTTTAGGGGGGAAAAGGATCCTTTATGTTTTACTGGCGTTTCCTTTTTTGTCGATTTTCCCGTCCGACTCACTTCAACGTGTTAAATGTCTCCAAACAAATCCAAGCTGCTGCGTCGACACATAGTTAATATTTCAGCAGAAAAATAGAAAATGGGGGACAATCCAAAGGCAGCGGTTTCTCTGGCGGTGGAGGCAACATGCCTTCAAAACATCCACAACAAACACATTGAAGGCTTGTGGAATCTCTGCCTCGGTGGATGTCACATCTGCCGCCGTGCATTCTGGTAAATGTAGTGAAGAATACAGTTCCAGAATAATACAAAAACCAGGTATTCCTTATCCTTTGTCTCGAACAACCTATAGAGGAGAAAGGAACAGAGTTACACGTTGGAGGGAGAGCAGAGGGGGATGCCTGCTGCAAAGAACACACCCCAAATGATGCAGTCGTACCTGTGACTTGTATGTCACAACACACACACACACACAAAAGGTGACAGGATACACATACAGTATGGGCAAACCCACAGCATAATAACTGTTCTTACACCGCTATGACAAGACCACACCACACCATACCACACGACACCACACCATAACACGTCCTAAAACTATACTACCGGTATTACAATTTAGATAGAATACCGTTAGATTTGTTTAATCATCAGCTGATTAATCATGTACTGACCCATGATGCACCTGGTCCAGAGCAGTAACTGTACTGACCCATGATGCACCTGGTCCAGAGCAGTAACTGTACTGACCCATGATGCACCTGGTCCAGAGCAGTAACTGTACTGACCCATGATGCACCTGGTCCAGAGCAGTAACTGTACTGACCCATGATGCACCTGGTCCAGAGCAGTAACTGTACTGACCCATGATGCACCTGGTCCAGAGCAGTAACTGTACTGACCCATGATGCACCTGGTCCAGAGCAGTAACTGTACTGACCCATGATGCACCTGGTCCAGAGCAGTAACTGTACTGACCCATGATGCACCTGGTCCAGAGCAGTAACTGTACTGACCCATGATGCACCTGGTCCAGAGCAGTAACTGTACTGACCCATGATGCACCTGGTCCAGAGCAGTAACTGTACTGACCCATGATGCACCTGGTCCAGAGCAGTAACTGTACTGACCCATGATGCACCTGGTCCAGAGCAGTAACTGTACTGACCCATGATGCACCTGGTCCAGAGCAGTAACTGTACTGACCCATGATGCACCTGGTCCAGAGCAGTAACTGTACTGACCCATGATGCACCAGGTCCAGAGCAGTAACTGTACTGACCCATGATGCACCTGGTCCAGAGCAGTAACTGCACTGACCCATGATGCACCTGGTCCAGAGCAGTAACTGTACTGACCCATGATGCACCTGGTCCAGAGCAGTAACTGCACTGACCCATGATGCACCTGGTCCAGAGCAGTAACTGTACTGACCCATGATGCACCTGGTCCAGAGCAGTAACTGCACTGACCCATGATGCATCTGGTCCAGAGCAGTAACTGTACTGACCCATGATGCACCTGGTCCAGAGCAGTAACTGTACTGACCCATGATGCACCTGGTCCAGAGCAGTAACTGTACTGACCCATGATGCACCTGGTCCAGAGCAGTAACTGTACTGACCCATGATGCACCTGGTCCAGAGCAGTAACTGTACTGACCCATGATGCACCTGGTCCAGAGCAGTAACTGTACTGACCCATGATCCACCTGGTCCAGAGCAGTAACTGTACTGACCCATGATGCACCTGGTCCAGAGCAGTAACTGTACTGACCCATGATGCACCTGGTCCAGAGCAGTAACTGTACTGACCCATGATGCACCTGGTCCAGAGCAGTAACTGTACTGACCCATGATGCACCTGGTCCAGAGCAGTAACTGTACTGGACCCATAATGCATTATCCTTGCAAAACAATATTTTAAAAATGGCCAGATAACTAGCACCATTGTCACCTAACAAAACATCATCCATATGATGACTATTGCCTGTCAATAAAATAGTCTTCTTGACTAATAACAATATAAAACTAGCTTAAAGTGTCATATAAAATGTGGATTAGCCAGCAGAGAAAACAACCGGAGGTACCGTTATCCCCCGGCGTCACCGGATTCCCAGAACACCGAGTCCCGTTAAAAACCTCTAATAAGTCACAACCCGGCACCACTGGCGGTGTCCGCTACAACTGGCTACATACACATGTCACTCACTCAGTGATTACTATCGGTCACGTTTTGAGTTACAGTGCCTGAGAGTTACATATCCAGGTAGCGAACAGTAGATAGAAATTAAATGTATATTAGTAGATAAGTAGCGAACAGTAGATAGAAATAAAATGTATATTCTCTAGCCAGAAGGAAAGGAATATATAACCTGGGATCGGTCCGCACAGACTGGACAGAGTCCCAGGTGTCGTTAACTAACCTTAGTTTCAATCTAGGCTTCTGCCAAGGATGGATATCCAGCTACGGTTAGCTTGTTATCTTAGCTACCTAACTAGCTAATCAGATAGACAACAGCTAAATCAATGGGACTTTGAACGTGAAAACCTTAAAAAGCTAGCCATAACATGCTACTCGGCTAGCTTGCAACAAGCACTAGCTGAAACTTAAAACTGGAGCTGGTTTACCGCACATTAACTTAACATATCCACCTACTTGCTAGGACTAGACGGAGTAGCTAACATGTGTGAAAGCTACGTACCTTTTAATATCCACTTAAACTGTTTCAGCTATATAAAAAAAAAGCGATCTGGCTCATTACCACCTAGCATTGCAGCGGTCCCAGCTATCAGCTAGCCGTCATTACCACGAACAACACGGCGGAAATAGTTATCCCGACCGCCAGCTGACCGGACTCGGCGTCCTCCCAGGTGAGAAGACAAGCTCCGTGAAGATTACTTACAACTCAATTCCAAGACGACAGATACATGGATTTGTGCTTGTAACAAAACATGTAGACCCCCCCCACCACCACAAAAAAAAAGTATTCCAAACCCTGGAGTAAAAAAAAATTCCAAGAAGCTATTTTTCGTGACACTGTCCACACTCACCGTCCGTAATGTTTTCCTACCCTGGAGGAGGGCGCGTTACGTTACGTTACGTTACGGAAGGAACGCCCCCGGGGGCCTCCCATTGGCCCATTCCGGTGTCATCTCTGGACTGTTGAATGATTCATGAGGTCTCTCTGAATTGGTCGAATGACACATACATGAAATAGGTTGAATCGCAGCTCGCAGTACAGTAAATTATGTCCCCTGTACTGTAACAAAGTTACATTTTTATTGGTCGATGAAAACCAACACTGGGAATATATTTTTCCCATAATTGTGATTTACCTCTGGTTTACCTTTGGATTCAGTTACCAATGAGGATGAGAATGGGGTCTAAGGTTAGGGTTAGGGACCGGGACAGGTAAGTAGGTTACAACCTCCCTTCAGATGGTAGATTGATGTCTGATGCTAACATTACCCGAAAACCATTACATATACAGTCAATCAAATATAGCCTACAGTCATAGTGTTGGTAGTGCCATACGATAGCCACTGTGCTGCTGCCTGTCCATTGCATGCTCTTTGGGGGGTTAGGCTGGGTGTCTGTAAAGCTCTTTGGGGGGTTCAGGCTGGGTGTCTGTAAAGCTCTTTGGGGGGTTCAGGCTGGGTGTCTGTAAAGCTCTTTGGGGGTTAGGCTGGGTGTCTGTAAAGCTCTTTGGGGGTTCAGGCTGGGTGTCTGTAAAGCTCTTTGGGGGGTTCAGGCTGGGTGTCTGTAAAGCTCTTTGGGGGTTTAGGCTGGGTGTCTGTAAAGCTCTTTGGGGGTTTAGGCTGGGTGTCTGTAAAGCTCTTTGGGGGTTTAGGCTGGGTGTCTGTAAAGCTCTTTGGGGGTTTAGGCTGGGTGTCTGTAAAGCTCTTTGGGGGTTTAGGCTGGGTGTCTGTAAAGCTCTTTGGGGGTTTAGGCTGGGTGTCTGTAAAGCTCTTTGGGGGTTTAGGCTGGGTGTCTGGAAAGCTCTTTGGGGGTTCAGGCTGGGTGTCTGTTTAAAGCTCTTTGAGGGTTTAGGCTGGGTGTCTGTAAAGCTCTTTGGGGGGTTAGGCTGGGTGTCTGTAAAGCTCTTTGGGGGTTCAGGCTGGGTGTCTGTAAAGCTCTTTGGGGGTTCAGGCTGGGTGTCTGTAAAGCTCTTTGGGGTTTAGGCTGGGTGTCTGTAAAGCTCTTTGGGGGTGTTTAGGCTGGGTGTCTGTAAAGCTCTTTGCGGGTTTAGGCTGGGTGTCTGTAAAGCTCTTTGGGGGTTTAGGCTGGGTGTCTGTAAAGCTCTTTGGGGGTTTAGGCTGGGTGTCTGTAAAGCTCTTTGGGGTTTAGGCTGGGTGTCTGTAAAGCTCTTTGGGGGTTTAGGCTGGGTGTCTGGAAAGCTCTTTGGGGGTTCAGGCTGGGTGTCTGTAAAGCTCTTTGGGGTTCAGACTGGGTGTCTGTAAAGCTCTTTAGGAGAACTGCTGGTGTGGAAAGGGCTTCATAAAATATATTTGATATGACTTCAATAGTGAAACCATTGTCAATGAAAAAATAAATAAAATGATACCCCCCAAACGGATAGAAATAGAGTCTTACATTACCTCTAATTTCATGCATGTGATGTTTACCATATGACCATATGGCTAATGTCTGCCCTCGGCTCTGTGTAATGTATCATAACACATCGCCTTAGGTGGAGGCTTGCAATGAGGATGCCTTCAAGTGGCCTTTCCTTCTGTCTCGGTGTCACATTAATTAGAGCCTTTAGCCTGGTCCCTGCCAGCTGAGCCAGGGATCCTCTTCGCATGTCAAAGGGACATTTGGCACCCTATTCCCTACACAGTGCACTACTTTTGACCCTTATGTACTCTGGTCAAAAGTAGTGCACTATATAGGGAATAGGGTGCCATTTGGAACGTAGACATAAAAACACCCCCTCCCTCCCCTCTTTCCTTCCCCCCATGCTGAAATTGATGTCCGTCTCACGCCCCCAGGCTCAGGAAATTAATATCTGTTGTTGTGTTTGTTGTGCTGCAGTATGTTTTCAGTTTAAATCTGACGTCAGATCCAGACCGTTGGGGTTAGGCAGTAGGACAGAGTTCCCCATCACATTAGTAAGCTGCTCAGTGAAAACAGGTATTTTTACTAATATTCAATCGACAGCAAGTCAGTAGTTGTGTCACCTTTGGTCTATTTTGTTTTGGGATATTATAGCTCACTGTCTCTCTCTGTCCCTCTCTCTGTCCCTCTCTCTGTCCCTCCTCTGCTCCTCTCTCTGTCTCTCTCTGTCTCTCTCTCTCTGTCTCTCTCTCTCTGTCCCTCTCTGCTCCTCTCTGTCCCTCTCTGCTCCTCTCTCTGTCTCTCTCTCTGTCTCTCTCTCTCTGTCTCTCTCTCTCTCCCTGCTCTGTCCCTCTCTCTGCTCCTCTCTCTGCTCCTCTCTCTGTCCCTCTCTCTGTCTCTCTCTGTGTCTCTCTCTCTGTCTCTCTCTCTCTGTCCCTCTCTCTGTGTGTCTCTCTCTCTGTCCCTCTATCTGTCCCTCTCTGTCTCTCTCTCTCTGTCTCTCTCTCTCTGTCTCTCCGTCCCTCTCTCTGTCCCTCTCTCTCTCTCTCTCTCTGTCTCTCTCTCTCTGTCCCTCTCCTCTGTCTCTCTCTCTCTGTGTCCTCTCTCTGTCTCTCTGTCCCTCTCTCTCTGTCCCTCTCTGTCCCTCTCTCTCTGTCTCTCTCTCTCTCTGTCTCTTGCCCTCCACCTCTTAAATATTAGTGTTTCTAGACAGACGGGTTACATCCCACAAAGTTACCAACGTTACAGCATGGTCTGGGATTTCCAAGACTACTCAAATATTGCAAAAATTAAAGATTGCAACAGCAACAACCAAACAGAGCCAGATGGAGTCTAGATAATATAACACAATCCATCATTCTATTTTGCTTTGAACCTTTATTTAACAAGGAAAGTCAGTTAAGAACAAATTCTTATTTAAAGATTCAATGTAGTTTGGTATACACACACCCCTCAAAATGTGGTGTAGGTGAGGAGCAGATTTAACAGGGGGTAGCTGGCTAGAGACAGATTTTACGGGGGTACCTGGATACAGACAGATACAAACAGATTTAACCACCTGGTGTCATAGATCAAGGAATGCATTGATGTGACAAATGATCTGGTGCAAAACACCGCCTTGTGTCTGTCAGGGTGAGAAGAGGGAGGGGAGTGTACTGTGTGTGTAGGGAGGAGTGTGTGTACTGTGGTGTGTGTGGGGGGGACGTGTGAGTGTGTGTGTGGGGGAGGTGTGTGTGAATGTGGGGGAGCGTGTGAGTGTGTGAGTGTCAGCTTCCACAGGAGGTGTTTGAAATGAGTGGATTCTTAACTGCTACCAGCGCCCTCCCTCCTCCTCATCCTCCCTCCTCCTCACCCTCCCTCCTCCTCATCCTCCCTCCTCCTTCCAAAAGGCAAAAGACCTCCTGTGGGGACAGGGACAAGAACATATAGGACAAAACACACATCACAACAAGAGAGACACCACAACACTATATAAAGAGAGACCTGAGACAACAACACAGCATGGCAGCAACACATGACAACACAGCATGGCAGCAACACAACACAACATGACAACACAGCATGGCAGCAACACATGACAACACAACATGGCAGCATGGCAGCAACACATGACAACACAACATGGCAGCAACACATGACAACACAACCGCATGGCAGCAACACTGGTATGACAAGCAGAGAGAACACAGAGAGAACACTGGTACCCTGACTGTGTGGTAGCAGAGAGAACAACCAGAACAGACTGGTACTGACTGTGTGGTACACCACTGAGCAGAGAGAACACAAGACATGGCAGCAGACTGGTACCCTGACTGTGTGGTAGCAGAGAGAACAAACTGACCACTGACTGTGTGGTAGCAGAGAGAACAGACTGGTACCACTGACTGTGTGGTAGCAGAGAGAACACAACATACCGGACCGTGTGGTAGCAGAGAGAACAGACTGGTACCCCTGACTGACAGAGAGACAGACTGGTACCCTGACTGTGTGGTAGCAGAGAGAACAACTGGTACCACTGACCGTGTGGTAGCAGAGAGAACAGACTGGTACCACTGATCGTGGGGTAGCAGAGAGAACAGACTGGTACCGTCAGAGAGAACAGACTGGTACCGCTGACCGTGTGGTAGCAGAGAGAACAGACTGGTACCGCTGACCGTGTGGTAGCAGAGAGAACAGACTGGTACCGCTGACCGTGTGGTAGCAGAGAGAACAGACTGGTACCGCTGACCGTGTGGTAGCAGAGAGAACAGACTGGTACCGTCAGAGAGAACAGACTGGTACCGCTGACCGTGTGGTAGCAGAGAGAACAGACTGGTACCGTTAACCGTGTGGTAGCAGAGAACAGACTGGTACCGCTGACCGTGTGGTAGCAGAGAGAACAGACTGGTACCGCTGACCGTGTGGTAGCAGAGAGAACAGACTGGTACCGCTGACCGTGTGGTAGCAGAGAGAACAGACTGGTACCGCTGACCGTGTGGTAGCAGAGAGAACAGACTGGTACCGACTGTGTGGTAGCAGAGAGAACAGACTGGTACCGTCAGAGAGAACAGACTGGTACCGCTGACCGTGTGGTAGCAGAGAGAACAGACTGGTACCACTGGTACTGTGTGGTAGCAGAGAGAACAGACTGGTGTGTGGTAGCAGAGAACAGACTGGTACCAGAGAGAGAACAGACTGGTACCGCTGACCGTGTGGTAGCAGAGAGAACAGACTGGTACCACTGACTGTGTGGTAGCAGAGAGAACAGACTGGTACCGCTGACCGTGTGGTAGCAGAGAGAACAGACTGGTACCGACTGTGTGGTAGCAGAGAGAACAGACTGGTACCGCTGACCGTGTGGTAGCAGAGAGAACAGACTGGTACCGCTGACCGTGTGGTAGAGAGAACAGACTGGTAGAACAGACTGGTACCAGAGAGAACAGACTGACCGTGACCGTGGTAGCAGAGAGAAGACAGACTGGTACCAGACTGGTACCGCTGACCGTGACCGCTGTGTGGTAGCAGAGAGAACAGACTGGTACCGGTGTGGTACAGAGAGAACAGACTGGTACCATGACCGTGTGGTAGCAGAGAGAACAGACTGGTACCGCTGACCGTGTGGTAGCAGAGAGAACAGACTGGTACCGTCAGAGAGAACAGACTGGTACCGCTGTGTGGTAGCAGAGAGAACAGACTGGTACCGTCAGAGAGAACAGACTGGTACCGCTGACCGTGTGGTAGCAGAGAGAACAGACTGGTACCGCTGACCGTGTGGTAGCAGAGAGAACAGACTGGTACCAGCAGAGAGAACAGACTGGTACCGCTGACCGTGTGGTAGCAGAGAGAACAGACTGGTACCGCTGACTGTGTGGTAGCAGAGAGCAGAGAGAACAGACTGGTACCGACTGTGTGGTAGCAGACCGTGTGGTAGCAGAGAGAACAGACTGGTGACCGCAGAGAGAACAGACTGGTACCGTGACCGTGTGGTAGCAGACTGGTAGAACAGACTGGTACCGACTGGTACCGTGACTGTGTGGTAGCAGAGAGAACAGACTGGTACCACTGACCGTGTGGTAGCAGAGAGAACAGACTGGTACCGTCTGGTACCGCTGACCGTGTGGTAGCAGAGAGAACAGACTGGTACCGCTGGTACCGTGACCGTGTGGTAGCAGAGAGAACAGACTGGTACCGCTGACCGTGTGGTAGCAGAGAGAACAGACTGGTACCGCAGAGAGAACAGACTGGTATGACATCATCCCTTGTACTGACATGAGCTGACGTGTGGTAGCAGAGACCAATCACCATTGCCTGGTTGTACAGCCCTGTGGTAGCAGATAATATTATTGTACTGACAGAGAGAACAGACCAACACCATGCCACTAAGTAAAATAGACTGGTTTTTGCAAAACACCTTACAGTAGAGGGAGTCCATAGCGCATACACTTTTCATACGTGTACAATCCCTTGGGGAATTGAACCCATGACCTCAGCTTAATTAGCACCACGCCACACAGCACCATGTGTATTAGAGCATAGAAACACAGCACCATGTGTATTAGAGCACAGAAACACAGCACCATGTGTATTAGAGCACAGAAACACAGCACCATGTGTATTAGAGCACAGCACCATGTGTATTAGTGCATAGAAACACAGCACCATGTGTATTAGAGTACAGAAACACAGCACCATGAAACACAGCACCATGTGTATTAGAGCACACAGCACCATGTGTACACACAGCACCATGTGTATTAGAGCACAGAAACACAGCACCATGTGTATTAGAGCACAGAAACACAGCACCATGTGTATTAGAGCACAGAAACACAGCACCATGTGTATTAGAGCACAGAAACACAGCACCATGTGTATTAGAGCACAGAAACACAGCACCATGTGTATTAGAGCACAGAAACACAGCACCATGTGTATTAGAGCACAGAAACACAGCACCATGTGTATTAGAGCACAGAAACACAGCACCATGTGTATTAGAGCACAGAAACACAGCACCATGTGTATTAGAGCACAGAAACACAGCACCATGTGTATTAGAGCACAGAAACACAGCACCATGTGTATTAGGACACAGAAACACAGCACCATGTGTATTAGAGCACAGAAACACAGCACCATGTGTATTAGAGCACAGAAACACAGCACCATGTGTATTAGAGCACAGAAACACAGCACCATGTGTATTAGAGCACAGAAACACAGCACCATGTGTATTAGAGCACAGAAACACAGCACCATGTGTATTAGAGCACAGCACCATGCACCATGTCTATGTGTATCAGAGCACAGAAACACAGCACCATGTGAGCACAGCACCATGTGTGGTGCAGAAACACAGTGTATTAGAGCCATGTGTATTAGAGCACAGAAACACAGCACCATGTGTATTAGAGCACAGAAACACAGCACCATGTGTATTAGAGCACAGAAACACAGCACCATGTGTATTAGAGCACAGCACCATGTGTATTAGAGCACAGCACCATGTGTATTAGGACATAGAAACACAGCACCATGTGTATTAGAGCACAGAAACACAGCACCATGTGTATTAGAGCACAGCACCATGTGTATTAGTGCACAGAAACACAGCACCATGTGTATTAGAGCACAGCACCATGTGTATTAGTGCACAGAAACACAGCACCATGTGTATTAGAGCACAGAAACACAGCACCATGTGTATTAGAGCACAGAAACACAGCACCATGTGTATTAGAGCACAGAAACACAGCACCATGTGTATTAGAGCACAGCACCATGTGTATTAGAGCACAGAAACACAGCACCATGTGTATTAGAGCACAGAAACACAGCACCATGTGTATTAGAGCACAGAAACACAGCACCATGTGTATTAGAGCACAGAAACACAGCACCATGTGTATTAGAGCACAGAAACACAGCACCATGTGTATTAGAGCACAGCACCATGTGTATTAGAGCACAGAAACACAGCACCATGTGTATTAGAGCACAGAAACACAGCACCATGTGTATTAGTGCACAGAAACACAGCACCATGTGTATTAGGACACAGAAACACAGCACCATGTGTATTAGAGCACAGAAACACAGCACCATGTGTATTAGATGTGTATTAGAGCACAGAAACACAGCACCATGTGTATTAGAGCACAGAAACACAGCACCATGTCTACAGCACCATGTGTATTAGAGCATAGAAACACAGCACCATGTGTATTAAACACAGCACCATGTGTATTAGGCACAGAAACAGCACCATGTGTATTAAGCACAGAAACACAGCACCATGTGTATTAGGACACAGAAACACAGCACCATGTGTATTAGTGAAACACAGCACCATGTGTATTAGAGCACAGAAACACAGCACCATGTGTATTAGAAACACAGCACCATGTGTAAAGCACAGCACCATGTGTATTAGGCACAGAAACACAGCACCATGTGTATTAGAGCACAGCACCATGTGTATTAGAGCACAGAAACACAGCACCATGTGTATTAGTGCACAGCAACACAGCACCATGTGTATTAGAGCACCATGAAACACAGCACCATGTGTATTAGAGAGCACAGAAACACAGCACCATGTGTATCAGAGCACAGCACCATGAAACACAGCACCATGTGTATTAGTGCAGCACAGCACCATGTGTATTAGAGCACAGAAACACAGCACCATGTGTATTAGAGCACAGAAACACAGCACCATGTGTATTAGGGCACAGAAACACAGCACCATGTGTATTAGGACAACACAACACAGGTCCGTATAATTAATGGTATTCATTGTATGTGCATAACAATATCGGTCTATAAACAAATCTCTCAAACACAACCCAATGTAATATAGATGCTTCAGTAGTCCATAGAAGGCAGTGCTGTTCATACCGTCTCTCTACACTGATCTCTATAACGGTACTGACCTTAGATATTTACAGACAGCAGTTTGGGTCTGATCTGAATCATATTCTCCTCCCCTTCTCCTCTCTTTCTCTCCTCCTCTCTTCCTCCACCTCTCCTCTCCTGCTCTCCTCCTCTTCTCCTCCCCGTCTCAACTCCACCTCACCTCATCCCTTTCTCTCTCCCTCCTCTCTTACCCTCTTCCTCTCTTCCTCCACCTCTCACCTCTCCTCTCCTGCTCTCCTCCTCTCCTCTCTTCCTCTCCCTCTCCTCCTCCACCTCTACTCTCCTGCTCTCCTCCTCTCTATTTCCACCTCTCCTGTCCCTCTCCTCATCTCTTCCTCCACCTCTCCTCCTCCTCTCCTCCTCTCCTCTCCTCTCCTGCTCTCCTCCTCTCCTCTCTTCCTCTCCCTCTCATCCTCCACCTCTCCTCTCCTGCTCTCCTCCTCTCTATTTCCACCTCTCCTCTCCTCTCCTCTTCTCTCCTCTCCTGCTCTCCTCCTCTCCTCTCCACCCGGTTTCCTGTCAGTCTCCCCATGGAAATGTGATAAGGAGTCGAGGCTTGCCCATGAGATAAGCATCTCTGACTGTAAACCAGGAGAGGAGAGTGGTTACTGTAAATCTTACCATCCTGAGTCATAGTGGAGCCAGGAGAGGAGAGTGGTACACACTCTATTCCCTATGTAGTGGACTACTATTAACCAGTGGCATATGGGCCCTGGTGAAAAGTAGTGCACTACATAGGGAATAGGGTGCCATTTGAGATGCTGCCTGTAATACAGTATGCCTCTAGCTGCCAGGAAGTCTACTCTGACATGTCAGGATGGATGAAGGGAAGGAAGAAAGAGGGGAGGATGGGTAGAGGAGAGGAGAGGAGAGCATGGGGAGAGGATGGGTAGAGGAGAGGATGGGTAGAGGAGAGGAGAGCATGGGGAGAGGATGGGTAGAGGAGAGGATGGGTAGAGGAGAGGAGAATATGGGGAGAGGATGGGTAGAGGAGAGGATGGGTAGAGGAGAGGAGAGTATGGGGAGAGGATGGGTAGAGGAGAGGATGGATAGAGGAGAGGATGGATGAAGGGAAGGAAGAAAGAGGGGAGGATGGATAGAGGAGAGGAGAGGATGGGTAGAGGATGGGTAGAGGAGAGGATGGGTAGAGGAGAGGATGGGTAGAGGAGAGGATGGGGAGAGGATGGGTAGAGGAGAGGATGGATAGAGGAGAGGATGGGTAGAGGAGAGGATGGGGAGAGGATGGGTAGAGGAGAGGATGGGTAGAGGAGAGGATGGGTAGAGGAGAGGATGGGTAGAGGAGAGGATGGGTAGAGGAGAGGATGGATAGAGGAGAGGATGGGTAGAGGAGAGGATGGGTAGAGGAGAGGATGGATAGAGGAGAGGATGGGTAGAGGAGAGGATGGATAGAGGAGAGGATGGGTAGAGGAGAGGATGGGTAGAGGAGAGGATGGATAGAGGAGAGGATGGATAGAGGAGAGGATGGGTAGAGGAGAGGATGGATAGAGGAGAGGATGGGTAGAGGAGAGGATGGGGAGAGGATGGGTAGAGGAGAGGATGGATAGAGGAGAGGATGGGTAGAGGAGAGGATGGGGAGAGGATGGGTAGAGGAGAGGATGGGTAGAGGAGAGGATGGGTAGAGGAGAGGATGGGGTAGAGGAGAGGATGGGTAGAGGAGAGGATGGGTAGAGGAGAGGATGGATAGAGGAGAGGATGGGTAGAGGAGAGGATGGATAGAGGAGAGGATGGATAGAGGAGAGGATGGATAGAGGAGAGGATGGGTAGAGGAGAGGATGGGTAGAGGAGAGGATGGGTAGAGGAGAGGATGGATAGAGGAGAGGATGGGTAGAGGAGAGGATGGGTAGAGGAGAGGATGGGTAGAGGAGAGGATGGGTAGAGGAGAGGATGGGTAGAGGAGAGGATGGATAGAGGAGAGGATGGGTAGAGGAGAGGATGGATAGAGGAGAGGATGGATAGAGGAGAGGATGGATAGAGGATGGGTAGAGGAGAGGATGGGTAGAGGATGGGTAGAGGAGAGGATGGATAGAGGAGAGGATGGGTAGAGGAGAGGATGGGTAGAGGAGAGGATGGGTAGAGGATGGGTAGAGGAGAGGATGGGTAGAGGATGGGTAGAGGAGAGGATGGATAGAGGAGAGGATGGATAGAAATACAGGAGTGCTACTATTAAATTCAAATCATGTATTTCTCCCACAAGGCAGGACAGCAATTAGATCAAAATAACATAGTAACCTAAACAAGCAGGAAGTTGTTTAGCAGAAAGGGGCTGCACACTGCAATAACCTTTGTGGACAATGAATATGTTGAAATGAACCCCCCCTGCAGTCCACTGAGACAGGACAAGACTGTGTACAGAATATCATCAGATACATTAAAGTTTCCACTAACTGGAGGACATGGTTGCTGATTGTCTATTGGCTGCTTGCTGCTGATTGTCTATTGGCTGCTTGCTGCTGATTGTCTATTGGCTGCTTGCTGCTGATTGTCTATTGGCTGCTTGCTGCTGATTGTCTATTGGCTGCTTGCTGCTGGTGAACATGATAGTTTATGCGAAAGTGTCCCATTTTACACTGACTGTGAGACTGAGCCATAACACCAGAGGTAATCAGTAGTAAACTACATCGCTTTATAGCAGCAGTGATCTAAAGGCTAGGTTACACACACACTTATAGAGGTGATCAGTGTTAGTGATCTATCAGCTAGGTTACACACACACTTATAGAGGTGATCAGTGTTAGTGATCTATCAGCTAGGTTACACACACACTTATAGAGGTGATCAGTGTTAGTGATCTATCAGCTAGGTTACACACACTTATAGAGGTGATCAGTGTTAGTGATCTATCAGCTAGGTTACACACACACTTATAGAGGTGATCAGTGTTAGTGATCTATCAGCTAGGTTACACACACACTTATAGAGGTGATCAGTGTTAGTGATCTATCAGCTAGGTTACACACACACACACACACATATAGAGGTGATCAGTGATAGTGATCTATCAGCTAGGTTACACACACACTTATAGAGGTGATCAGTGTTAGTGATATATCAGCTAGGTTACACACACACACACACTTATAGAGGTGATCAGTGATAGTGATCTATCAGCTAGGTTACAAACACACTTATAGAGGCGATCGGTGTTAGTGATTCACATCCACTATCTGATGATTTCAACTGGGTGATCTCCATCTCGGAATGACCTGCTATCTGGCCTCAACGCATTTAGGGTTTTTAGAAAAGAACTACAGAGGTTCTATGTATTATTATCATCTTCTAGATGAGGAAGTAGAGACCAGCATCTTCTAGATGAGGAAGTAGAGACCAGCATCTTCTAGTTGAGGAAGTAGAGACCAGCATCTTCTAGTTGAGGAAGTAGAGACCAGCATCTTCTAGATGAGGAAGTAGAGACCAGCATCTTCTAGTTGAGGAAGTAGAGACCAGTATCTTCTAGATGAGGAAGTAGAGACCAGCATCTTCTAGTTGAGGAAGTAGAGACCAGCATCTTCTAGATGAGGAAGTAGAGACCAGCATCTTCTAGATGAGGAAGTAGAGACCAGCATCTTCTAGATGAGGAAGTAGAGACCAGTATCTTCTAGATGAGGAAGTAGAGACCAGCATCTTCTAGATGAGGAGGTAGAGACCAGTATCTTGTTGAGGATGGTTGTTGTGATGAAGTAGAGACCAGCATCTTCTAGTTGAGGAAGTAGAGACCAGCATCTTCTAGATGAGGAAGTAGAGACCAGCATCTTCTAGTTGAGGAAGTAGAGACCAGCATCTTCTAGATGAGGAAGTAGAGACCAGCATCTTCTAGATGAGGAAGTAGAGACCAGCATCTTCTAGATGAGGAAGTAGAGACCAGCATCTTCTAGTTGAGGAAGTAGAGACCAGCATCTTCTAGTTGAGGAAGTAGAGACCAGCATCTTCTAGTTGAGGAAGTAGAGACCAGCATCTTCTAGTTGAGGAAGTAGAGACCAGCATCTTCTAGTTGAGGAAGTAGAGACCAGCATCTTCTAGATGAGGAAGTAGAGACCAGCATCTTCTAGATGAGGAAGTAGAGACCAGCATCTTCTAGTTGAGGAAGTAGAGACCAGCATCTTCTAGATGAGGAAGTAGAGACCAGCATCTTCTAGATGAGGAAGTAGAGACCAGCATCTTCTAGATGAGGAGGTAGAGACCAGTATCTTCTAGATGAGGAAGTAGAGACCAGCATCTTCTAGATGAGGAGGTAGAGACCAGTATCTTGTTGAGGATGGTTGTTGTGATGAAGTAGAGACCAGCATCTTCTAGATGAGGAAGTACTGGTTGTTGTGATGAGGTAGAGACCAGTATCTTGTTGAGGATGGTTGTTGTGATGAAGTAGAGACCAGTATCTTCTTGTTGAGGATGGTTGTTGTGATGAAGTAGAGACCAGTATCTTCTAGATGAGGAAGTAGAGACCAGCATCTTCTAGATGAGGAAGTAGAGACCAGCATCTTCTAGATGAGGAAGTAGAGACCAGCATCTTCTAGATGAGGAAGTAGAGACCAGCATCTTCTAGATGAGGAAGTAGAGACCAGCATCTTCTAGATGAGGAGGTAGAGACCAGTATCTTCTAGATGAGGAAGTAGAGACCAGCATCTTCTAGATGAAGAGGTAGAGACCAGTATCTTGTTGAGGATGGTTGTTGTGATGAAGTAGAGACCAGCATCTTCTAGATGAGGAAGTACTGGTTGTTGTGATGAGGTAGAGACCAGTATCTTGTTGAGGATGGTTGTTGTGATGAAGTAGAGACCAGTTTCGACTTGTTGAGGATGGTTGTTGTGATGAAGTAGAGACCAGTATCTTCTAGATGAGGAAGTAGAGACCAGCATCTTCTAGATGAGGAAGTAGAGACCAGCATCTTCTAGATGAGGAAGTAGAGACCAGCATCTTCTAGATGAGGAAGTAGAGACCAGCATCTTCTAGATGAGGAAGTAGAGACCAGCATCTTCTAGATGAGGAGGTAGAGACCAGTATCTTCTAGATGAGGAAGTAGAGACCAGCATCTTCTAGATGAGGAGGTAGAGACCACTATCTTGTTGAGGATGGTTGTTGTGATGAAGTAGAGACCAGCATCTTCTAGATGAGGAAGTACTGGTTGTTGTGATGAGGTAGAGACCAGTATCTTGTTGAGGATGGTTGTTGTGATGAAGTAGAGACCAGTATCTTCTTGTTGAGGATGGTTGTTGTGATGAGGTAGAGACCAGTATCTTGTTGAGGATGGTTGTTGTGATGAAGTAGAGACCAGTATCTTGTTGAGGAGGGTTGTTGTGATGAAGTAGAGACCAGTATCTTGTTGAGGAGGGTTGTTGTGATGAAGTAGAGACCAGTATCTTGTTGAGGAGGGTTGTTGTGATGAAGTAGAGACCAGTATCTTGTTGAGGAGGGTTGTTGTGATGAAGTAGAGACCAGTATCTTGTTGAGGAGGGTTGTTGTGATGAAGTAGAAATCAGTGTTGGGGAGAAGTGACCTACATTTTGTTCAACTGGTATTGTAATGTTTTGCAGTAGCTTGGTGGTAGTTGAACTAAATTCACATCTTGGTAGTGTTTTCAGTAGTTCATTACGTTGTCATGTGGGGGTGTAGATTACTACTGGAATTACTTAACTTTTCTTTACAAAAATAAAATATGGGTGAAGTAGGCAAGAAGGTCCTTTCTTTTTCGGCACCAGACCTGCATAATTCTCACTTTTTGTGTTTTTTTAGTCTAAATGACACATTCTGTTAACATCTGAGTCCAGAGTGATGTGTTCTGGCAACATTCTGTTAACATTTAGTCCAGAGTGATGTGTTCTGGCAACATTCTGTTAACATCTGAGTCCAGAGTGATGTGTTCTGGCAACATTCTGTTAACATCGGAGTCCAGAGTGATGTGTTCTGGCAACATTCTGTTAACATTTAGTCCAGAGTGATGTGTTCTGGCAACATTCTGTTAACATCTGAGTCCAGAGTGATGTGTTCTGGCAACATTCTGTTAACATCTGAGTCCAGAGTGATGTGTTCTGGCAACATTCTGTTAACATTTAGTCCAGAGTGATGTGTTCTGGCAACATTCTGTTAACATCTGAGTCCAGAGTGATGTGTTCTGGCAACATTCTGTTAACATTTAGTCCAGAGTGATGTGTTCTGGCAACATTCTGTTAACATTTAGTCCAGAGTGATGTGTTCTGGCAACATTCTGTTAACATTTAGTCCAGAGTGATGTGTTCTGGCAACATTCTGTTAACATTTAGTCCAGAGTGATGTGTTCTGGCAACATTCTGTTAACATCTGAGTCCAGAGTGATGTGTTCTGGCAACATTCTGTTAACATCTGAGTCCAGAGTGATGTGTTCTGGCAACATGAAGACTATGAATTATGAATCCTGAGTAATGTGGATGTAGTGAACTACTTTTAAAGTAACTTTAGTTAGGTGAACTATATTTTCACGATATTTTCAGAGTATCTTCCCCAACACTGGTAGAGACAGATATTTTCAGAGTATCTTCCCCAACACTGGTAGAGATAGATATTTTCACAGTATCTTCCCCAACACTGGTAGAGACAGATATTTTCAGAGTATCTTCCCCAACACTGGTAGAGACAGATATTTTCAGAGTATCTTCCCCAACACTGGTAGAGACAGATATTTTCAAAGTATCTTCCCCAACACTGGCAGAGACAGATATTTTCAGAGTATCTTCCCCAACACTGGTAGAGACAGATATTTTCAAAGTATCTTCCCCAACACTGGTAGAGACAGATATTTTCAAAGTATCTTCCTCAACACTGGCAGAGACAGATATTTTCAGAGTATCTTCCCCAACACTGGTAGAGACAAATATTTTCAGAGTATCTTCCCCAACACTGGTAGAGACAGATATTTTCAGAGTATCTTCCCCAACACTGGTAGAGACAGATATTTTCAGAGTATCTTCCCCAACACTGGTAGAGACAGATATTTTCAGAGTATCTTCCCCAACACTGGTAGAGATAGATATTTTCACAGTATCTTCCCCAACACTGGTAGAGACAGATATTTTTATTTGAACCTTTATTTAAACTAGGCAAGTCAGTTCAGAACAAACTCTTATTTACTATGACGGCCTACACCGGCCAAACATCACAGTCCTTCACCTCTCTGATACATGCTGCCAGCCCGTGGATCACGGTTGGGATGGTGTTCTTCAGCTTGCAAGCCTCCCCCTTTTTCCTTCAAACATAACGATGGTCATTATGGCCAAACAGTTCCATTTTTGTTTCATCAGACCAGAGGACATTTCTCCAAAAGTACGATCTTTGTCCCGATGTGCAGTTGCAAACTGTAGTCTGGCTTTTTTTATGCCGGTTTTGGAGCAGTGGCTTCTTCCTTGCTAGCGGCCTTTCAGGTTATGTCGATATAGGACTTGTTTTATTGTGGATATTGATGCTTTTGTACCTGTTTCCTCCAGCATCTTCACAAGGTCCTTTGCTGTTGTTCTGGGATCGATTTGCACTTTTCGCCCCAAAGTACGTTCATCTCTAGGAGACAGAAAGCGTCTCCTTCCTGAGCGGTATGACGGCTGCGTGTTTATACTTGCGTGCTATTGTTTGTACAGATGAACGTGGTACCTTCAGGCATTTGGAAATTGCTCCCAAGGAAGAACCCCGACTACCAATTTATTTTCTGAGGTCTTGGCTGATTTCATTTGATTTTCCCATGATGTCAAGCAAAGAAGTACTGATTTTGAAGGTAGGCCTTGAAATACATCCACAGGTACGCCTCCAATTGACTCAAATGATGTCAATTAGCCTATCAGAAGCTTCTAAAGCCATGACATTTTCTGGAATTTTCCTAGCTGTTTAAAGGCACAGTCAACTTAGTGTATGTAAACTTCTGACCCACTGGAATTGTGATACAGTGAATTATAAGTGAAATAATCTGTCTGTAAACAATTGTTGGAAAATGACTTGTGTCATGCACAAAGTAGATGTCATAACCGACTTGACAAAACTATAGTTTGTTAACAAGAAATTTGTGGAGTGGTTGAAAAACGAGTTTTAATGACTCCAACCTAAGTGTATGTAAACTTCCGACTTCAACTGTACTTCACTTGCTTTGGCAATGTTAACACGTTTCCTATGCCAATAAAGCCCTTAAATTTAATTGAATTGAAAGAGAACGAGAGAGAGATTTAAGTATGTGTGTTGATATATTACAACTCACTGGAGAAGAGATGGGAGGAGGAGATAGAGGGGATGTAGGGATGCCACAACTCACTGGAGAAGAGATGGGAGGAGGAGATAGAGGGGATGTAGGGATGCCACAACTCACTGGAGAAGAGATGGAAGGAGGAGATAGAGGGGATGTAGGGATGCCACAACTCACTGGAGAAGAGATGGGAGGAGGAGATAGAGGGGATGCCACAACTCACTGGAGAAGAGATGGGAGGAGGAGATAGAGGGGATGCCACAACTCACTGGAGAAGAGATGGGAGGAGGAGATAGAGGGATGCCACAACTCACTGGAGAAGAGATGGGAGGAGGAGATAGAGGGGATGCCACAACTCACTGGAGAAGAGATGGGAGGAGGAGATAGAGGGGATGTAGGGATGCCACAACTCACTGGAGAAGAGATGGAAGGAGGAGATAGAGGGGATGTAGGGATGCCACAACTCACTGGAGAAGAGATGGGAGGAGGAGATAGAGGGGATGTAGGGATGCCACAACTCACTGGAGAAGAGATGGGAGGAGGAGATAGAGGGGATGTAGGGATGCCACAACTCACTGGAGAAGAGATGGGAGGAGGAGATAGAGGGGATGTAGGGATGCCACAACTCACTGGAGAAGAGATGGAAGGAGGAGATAGAGGGGATGTAGGGATGCCACAACTCACTGGAGAAGAGATGGGAGGAGGAGATAGAGGGGATGTAGGGATGCCACAGATTTCAATGCAACGTCTATTTTTATTTCTTTTTATTTTATTTCACCTTTATTTAACCAGGTAGGCTAGTTGAGAACACCTTTATTTAACCAGGTAGGCTAGTTGAGAACACCTTTATTTAACCAGGTAGGCTAGTTGAGAACACCTTTATTTAACCAGGGAGGCCAGTTGAGAACACCTTTATTTAACCAGGTAGGCTAGTTGAGAACACCTTTATTTAACCAGGTAGGCTAGTTGAGAACACCTTTATTTAACCAGGTAGGCTAGTTGAGAACACCTTTATTTAACCAGGTAGGCTAGTTGAGAACACCTTTATTTAACCAGGTAGGCTAGTTGAGAACACCTTTATTTAACCAGGTAGGCTAGTTGAGAACACCTTTATTTAACCAGGTAGGCTAGTTGAGAACACCTTTATTTAACCAGGGAGGCCAGTTGAGAACACCTTTATTTAACCAGGTAGGCTAGTAGAGAACACCTTTATCTAACCAGGTAGGCAAGTTGAGAACAAGTTCTCATTTACAAGTGCGACCTGGCCAAGATAAAGCAAAGCAGTTCGACAGATACAACGACACAGAGTTACACATGGAGTAAAACAAACATACAGTCAACAATACAGTATAAACAAGTCTACAGTGCCTTGCGAAAGTATTCGGCCCCCTTGAACTTTGCGACCTTTTGCCACATTTCAGGCTTCAAACATAAAGATATAAAACTGTATTTTTTTGTGAAGAATCAACAAGTGGGACACAATCATGAAGTGGAACGACATTTATTGTATATTTCAAACTTTTTTAACAAATCAAAAACTTTTGGGTGTGCAAAATTATTCAGCCCCCTTAAGTTAATACTTTGTAGCGCCACCTTTTGCTGTGATTACAGCTGTAAGTCGCTTGGGGTATGTCTCTATCAGTTTTGCACATCGAGAGACTGAAATTCTTTCCCATTCCTCCTTGCAAAACAGCTCGAGCTCAGTGAGGTTGGATGGAGAGCATTTGTGAACAGCAGTTTTCAGTTCTTTCCACAGATTCTCAATTGGATTCAGGTCTGGACTTTGACTTGGCCATTCTAACACCTGGATATGTTTATTTTTGAACCATTCCATTGTAGATTTTGCTTTATGTTTTGGATCATTGCCTTGTTGGAAGACAAATCTCCGTCCCAGTCTCAGGTCTTTTGCAGACTCCATCAGGTTTTCTTCCAGAATGGTCCTGTATTTGGCTCCATCCATCTTCCCATCAATTTTAACCATCTTCCCTGTCCCTGCTGAAGAAAAGCAGGCCCAAACCATGATGCTGCCACCACCATGTTTGACAGTGGGGATGGTGTGTTCAGGGTGATGGGCTGTGTTGCTTTTACGCCAAGCATAACATTTTGCATTGTTGCCAAAAAGTTCAATTTTGGTTTCATCTGACCAGAGCACCTTCTTCCACATGTTTGGTGTGTCTCCCAGGTGGCTTGTGGCAAACTTTAAACTACACTTTTTATGGATATCTTTAAGAAATGGCTTTCTTCTTGCCACTCTTCCATAAAGGCCAGATTTGTGCAATATACGACTGATTGTTGTCCTATGGACAGAGTCTCCCAACTCAGCTGTAGATCTCTGCAGTTCAATCAGAGTGATCATGGGCCTCTTGGCTGCATCTCTGATCAGTCTTCTCCTTGTATGAGCAGTGGTCTGATACTCCTTCCATTTCAATATTATCGCTTGCACAGTGCACAGTGCTCCTTGGGATTTTTAAAGCTTGGGAAATCTTTTTGTATCCAAATCCGGCTTTAAACTTCTTCACAACAGTATCTCGGACCTGCCTGGTGTGTTCCTTGTTCTTCATGATGCTCTCTGCGCTTTTAACGGACCTCTGAGACTATCACAGTGCAGGTGCATTTATACGGAGACTTGATTACACACAGGTGGATTGTATTTATCATCATTCGTCATTTAGGTCAACATTGGATCATTCAGAGATCCTCACTGAACTTCTGGAGAGAGTTTGCTGCACTGAAAGTAAAGGGGCTGAATAATTTTGCACTCCCAATTTTTCAGTTTTTGATTTGTTAAAAAAGTTTGAAATATCCAATAAATGTCATTCCACTTCATGATTGTGTCCCACTTGTTGTTGATTCTTCACAAAAAAAATACAGTTTTATATCTTTATGTTTGAAGCCTGAAATGTGGCAAAAGGTCGCAAAGTTCAAGGGGGCCGAATACTTTCGCAAGGCACTGCATATACGATGTGAGCAAATGAGGTGAGATAAGGGAGGTAAAGGCAAAAAAGGCCATGGTGGCAAAGTAAATACAATATAGCAAGTAAAACACTGGAATGGTAGATTTGCAATGGAAGAATGTGCAAGGTAGAAAATAAAAATAATTTCACATTGGTTCAAAGTAATTTCATTGAACCAGTGTGTGTCCAGTGCCCAGTGTCCAGTGTCCAGTGCCCAGTGCCCAGTGCCCAGTGCCCAGTGCCCAGCCGCCACCACCACCTACCATCACAATGGGATTTTAGTCTGAAAACACTTCCTAACGCAGACGATTTAAAACCAGTCGGGGAAAAAAGCTGAAAACCTGACAGATGGACTGACAACACTTGGGGGATCTCAGTTCTCTCATTTCACGCTTCAGCCTTTAATGACGAGAGTCAACAGAATTAGTCACTGTAGAAACAACGGTGCAGTCATTATCCTGTTGTTTCGTCCCCCCCCTCTCTCTGTCTCGCTTTCCTTCTCCCCCTCTCTCTTCATTTCTCCTCTCCCTCTGTCTTTGTCTCTTTCTCTCTCTCCCCTCCCCCTGTCTTTGTCTCTCTCTCTCCTCCCTCTTTATTTCTCCCCTCCCTCTGTCTGTCTCTTTCTCGCTCTCCCCTCCCTCTGTCATTATGTGTCTCTCTCTCCTCCCTCTGTCTTTCTCTTTCTCTTTCTCCCCTCCCTCTGTCTTTGTCTCTTTCTCTCTCTCCCCTCCCTCTGTCTGTCTCTTTCTCGCTCTCCCCTCCCTCTGTCATTATGTCTCTCTCTCTCCTCCCTCTTTCTTTCTCCCCTCCCTCTGTCTTTGTC
The DNA here is from genome assembly GCF_023373465.1 of Oncorhynchus keta. NCBI lineage: Eukaryota > Metazoa > Chordata > Actinopteri > Salmoniformes > Salmonidae > Oncorhynchus > Oncorhynchus keta. The sequence continues at coordinate 151,133 of NW_026290780.1, read as the reverse complement.
TCTTTCTCGCTCTCCCCTCCCTCTTTCATTATGTCTCTCTCTCTCCTCCCTCTTTCTTTCTCCCCTCCCTCTGTCTTTGTCTCTTTCTCTCTCTCCCCTCCCTCTTTCATTATGTCTCTCTCTCTCCTCCCTCTGTCTTTCTCTTTCTCTCTCTCCCCTCCCTCTGTCTTTGTCTCTTTCTCTCTCTCCCCTCCCTCTGTCTTTGTCTCTTTCTCTCTCTCCCCTCCCTCTGTCTTTGTCTCTTTCTCTCTCTCCCCTCCCTCTGTCTTTGTCTCTTTCTCGCTCTCCCCTCCCTGTCTTTATGTCTCTCTCTCTCTCTCCTCCCTCTTTCTTTCTCCCCTCCCTCTGTCTTTATGTCTCTTTCTCTCTCTCTCCTCCCTCTTTCTCTCTCTCTCCTCCCTCTGTCTTTGTCTCTTTCTCTCTATCTCCTGCCCCTGTCTTTGTCTCTTTCTCACTCTCCCCTCCCTGTCTTTATGTCTCTCTCTCTCCTCCCTCTTTCTCCTCCCTGTCTTTGTCTCTTTACCTCTCTCTCCTCCCCCTGTCTTTATGTCTCTTTCTCTCTCTCCCCTCCCTCTGTCTTCCTCCCTCTCTTTTAGAGAATGTGCAGCCACAGCTTGCAGAAACAGAACTAATGTGTTGCTGCTAACAACGAGGTGAAATTCTTCCCTTTAAGAAATAGCTCGTTCATCAAAGCCTCAGGCCCACTCTCAGGATTCCTCTGGGGAGCTCGTCGGGGTGTAGACACAAACACAAACACACACATTCTCTGTCGCTATAGACACAAAGAGAGAGACAACAGGTGATTGAAAAGTGGCTTGTGTATCATCTATGTCAACTGTTTTTAGTGCGAGGTGGAGAAATGTTTCTCTGAATCCTTACGTCTCTCGTGGTGGGAGACCGGGGCCACCATCAGACATATTTCAAATAGTTTTATTTGTCAGCCTGCCAAAGTGAAAGGGCTGAGGGGGAAAACCTCTTGACTACAAAGAGATATGAGTCTGTTGGGTTTTTAGCTTTTAAATCTCTGGTGTTTGGGGAGAAAAGATAAAAGAAGATATTCTATCGATGCCCAGCAGTCGCTGTGGGGCACATGTAAACAAATGATCTCTGAAATATAAATATGAAAGTGTAGTGTGTGAAGGCCTCGAAGCCTGAAAACTTTTCACTAATTGCCAAGAAGCACAACTTTTGTGGGCCTTAACTTTCTGTTACTCCTCCCTCCTATTCTCTTCTCTTCTCTTTGCCTCTCCTCTTCTCTTCTCTTTGCCTCTCCTCTTCTCTTCTCTTTGCCTCTCCTCTCCTCTTCTCTTCTCTTCTCTTCTCTTCTCTTTGCCTCTCCTCTCCTCTTCTCTTTGCCTCTCCTCTTCTCTTCTCTTCTCTTTGCCTCTCCTCTTCTCTTCTCTTCTCTTCTCTTTGCCTCTCCTCTTCTCTTCTCTTCTCTTTGCCTCTCCTCTTCTCTTCTCCTCTCCTCTTCTCCTCTCCTCTTCTCTTCTCCTCTCCTTTCCTCTCCTCTTCTCTTCTCCTCTTCTCCTCTCTTTTCCTCTTCTCATCTCTTTTCCTCTCCTCTTCTCTTCTCCTCTTCTCTTTTCCTCTCTTTTCCTCTCCTCCTCTCCTCTTCTCTTCTCTTCTCTTTGCCTCTCCTCTTCTCTTCTCCTCTCCTCTTCTCTTCTCATCTCCTTTCCTCTCCTCTTCTCCTCTTCTCTTCTCTTCTCCTTTCCTCTTCTCTTCTCCTCTCTTTTCCTCTCCTCTTCTCTTCTCTTTTCCTCTCCTCTTCTCTTCTCATCTCTTTTCCTCTCCTCCTCTCCTCTTCTCTTCTCATCTCTTTTCCTCTCCTCTTCTCTTCTCATCTCTTTTCCTCTCCTCCTCTCCTCTTCTCTTCTCTTCTCTTTGCCTCTCCTCTTCTCTTCTCCTCTCCTCATCTCCTTTCCTCTCCTCTTCTCCTCTTCTCCTTTCCTCTTCTCTTCTCCTCTCTTTTCCTCTCCTCTTCTCTTCTCATCTCTTTTCCTCTCCTCTTCTCTTCTCCTCTCTTTTCCTCTCCTCTTCTCTTCTCATCTCTTTTCCTCTCCCCTTCTCTTCTCCTCTTCTCTTTTCCTCTCTTTTCCTCTCCTCTTCTCTTCTCTCTTTTCCTCTCCTCTTCTCTTCTCATCTCTTTGCCTCTCCTCTTCTCTTCTCCTCTTCTCTTTTCCTCTCCTCTTCTCTTCTCCTCTCTTTTCCTCTCCTCTTCTCTTCTCATCTCTTTGCCTCTTCTCTTCTCCTCTTTTCCTCTCCTCTTCTCTTCTCCTCTCTTTTCCTCTCCTCTCCTCTTCTCTTCTCCTCTCTTTTCCTCTCCTCTTCTCTTTGCCTCTCCTCTTCTCTTTGCCTCTCCTCTTCTCCTCTTCTCTTTTCCTCTCCTCTTCTCCTCTTCTCTTTTCCTCTCCTCTTCTCATCTCATCTCTTCTCCTCTCCTCTTCTCCTCTCTTTTCCTCTCCTCTTCTCTTCTCCTCTCTTTTCCTCTTTTCCTCTCTCTTCTCCTCTTCTCTCTTTTCCTCTCCTCTTCTCCTCTCTTTTCCTCTCCTCTTCTCTTCTCCTCTCCTCTTCTCCTCTCTTTTCCTCTCCTCTTCTCTTCTCCTCTTCTCTTCTCCTCTCCTCTCCTCTTCTCCTCTCTTTTCCTCTCCTCTTCTCTTCTCCTCTTCTCTTCTCCTCTCCTCTCCTCTCCTCTTCTCTTCTCTTCTCCTCTCTTTTCCTCTCCTCTCCTCTTCTCTCCTCTTTTCCTCTCTCTTCTCCTCTTCTCTTCTCCTCTCTTTTCCTCTCCTCTTCTCTTCTCCTCTCTTTTCCTCTCCTCTTCTCTTCTCCTCTCTTTTCCTCTCCTCTTCTCTTCTCCTCTCTTTTCCTCTCCTCTTCTCTTCTCCTCTCTTTTCCTCTCCTCTTCTCTTCTCCTCTCTTTTCCTCTCCTCTTCTCTTCTCCTCTCTTTTCCTCTCCTCTTCTCTTCTCCTCTCTTTTCCTCTCCTCTTCTCCTCTCTTTTCCTCTCCTCTTCTCCTCTCTTTTCCTCTCATCTCTTTTCCTCTCTCCTCTCCTCTCACCTCTTCTCCTATTTAGCTCATAAAATCATCCAACAGCTCAAATCAGAACGATGTTTTAAGAATTGGTAACCTTTGCAAAGTGCTCTGGTGATTCCCTCAACACACGGTTCAGATTGTCTGTCTCCTCTACACACGGTTCAGATTGTATTTCTCCTCAACACACGGTTCAGATTGTATTTCTCCTCTACACACGGTTCAGATTGTCTTTCTCCTCAACACACGGTTCAGATTGTCTTTCTCCTCAACACACGGTTCAGATTGTCTTTCTCCTCTACACACGGTTCAGATTGTCTTTCTCCTCTACACACGGTTCAGATTGTCTTTCTCCTCTACACACGGTTCAGATTGTCTTTCTCCTCAACACACGGTTCAGATTGTCTTTCTCCTCAACACACGGTTCAGATTGTCTCTCCAGTGTAACATCCCCTTAGTGGATCTCTCCAGTGTAATATCCCCCTTAGTGGATCTCTCCAGTGTAACATCCCCCTTAGTGGATCTCTCCAGTGTAATACCCCCTTAGTGGATCTCTCCAGTGTAACATCCCCTTAGTGGATCTCTCCAGTGTAACACCCCCTTAGTGGATCTCTCCAGTGTAACATCCCCCTTAGTGGATCTCTCCAGTGTAACATCCCCCTTAGTGGATCTCTCCAGTGTAATATCCCCTTAGTGGATCTCTCCAGTGTAACATCCCCCTTAGTGGATCTCTCCAGTGTAACATCCCCTTAGTGGATCTCTCCAGTGTAACACCCCCTTAGTGGATCTCTCCAGTGTAACACCCCCTTAGTGGATCTCTCCAGTGTAACACCCCCTTAGTGGATCTCTCCAGTGTAACACCCCCTTAGTGGATCTCTCCAGTGTAACATCCCCCTTAGTGGATCTCTCCAGTGTAACATCCCCCTTAGTGGATCTCTCCAGTGTAATACCCCCCTTAGTGGATCTCTCCAGTGTAATATCCCCTTAGTCGATCTCTCCAGTGTAACATCCCCTTAGTGGATCTCTCCAGTGTAACATCCCCCTTAGTGGATTTCTCCAGTGTAACATCCCCCTTAGTGGATCTCTCCAGTGTGTGCTGGCTCTCTCATTGCTTGCAGGTGTAATAACAGAAGAGCCCAACTCTAGTCCTGTGCAGCCAGCTGAGAGCCTTGTATCTAGCATGGAACCTCAGAACTGACCAGTCTACCTACCAGTCTACCAGCCTCTCTCTCTCTCTCTCTCTCTCTCCAACATTAAGTGCTCAGTGCGTGACAAACGACTCTATAAAATGTGCGATACAATGAACATTTAATTGAATTATACTCATTTGATTGGAACCAGACGGTAGCCCTCTGAGGGTCACACACACACACACACACACACACACACACACACACACACACACACACACACACACACACACACACACACACACACACCACACACCTCCCATCGTTCCACTTCTGGATTCAGGAGCCACAGAGCCAGGAGTCTGTCTCCACCCCGGGGACCGTAACAAGCATGTTTCCTGTAGTAACCTAAAGCAAAAACAACATACAGTTAATATTGTTTTTTATTTTGGTGTTTTTTTATTCTATAAAATACATTGGAATGGTTCGGGTTAAATGTATGTCAACCCTGCTTTGAGGGTCTATAGGACTGTATACATTTTTAAAAACCTTTTATTGACATGACAGTAGCTCTACTCTAGCCGACACAGTGAGTTTGGGATCTGTACTAACGGTCCACTCAGTATTATCTGTTTAACTCCGTATGAAAGGATTTCAAATAGTATTTGAACCCAGGTCTGAAGATCACACAGATCACTAGCCAGAGGGAACAAGAAGCATCGTGTGTGTGTGTGTGTGTGTGTGTGTGTGTGTGTGTGTGTGTGTGTGTGTGTGTGTGTGTGTGTGTGTGTGTGTGTGTGTGTGTGTAGAATTCATAGCCAGGGGCAGTGTCTTACGTCAGACAGTGAAATCATTCCAATGCACTGATCTGTCTCGTATCTCACAGACAGTAACGTGTGGAATCAAAAGAAGGCCGGCTACAACGTGTTGTCTAACATGTCTAAATATTACCGAGATGACATCGTCTGCTGAGACCCATTTTCTGCCTCAAAACCGTCAATGAATCGAAGCTAAAACAATACGCCTGTGAATAATGCTATCGGGCTAGATAACTAGCAACACTCTGCCTTCAGTATTCAGACACCTGGACTTTTTACACATTGTGTTACAGCCGGACTTTAAAATGGATCAAATTGAGATCTGTTTGTTTTGTTGTCACTGGCCTACACACAATAACCCTTCATGTCAAAGTGGAATTATGTTTTTACTAAATGTTTACAAATGAAAAGCTGAAATGTCTTGAGTCAATAAGTATTCAGCCCCTTTGTTATGGCAAGTCTAAATAAGTTCAAGAGTAAACATTGAGAGAAGGCTAAGAGTGTGAAAAGCTGTCAAGGCAAACGATTCTACTTTGAAGAATCTAAAATATAACATATGATTTGATTTGTTAAACACTTGTTTGCTTACAACATGATTCCATGTATGTTATTTCTGTTGACTGGTATGCAGGACACACACAGGACACACACACACACACACACACACACACACACAGGACACACACACACAGGACACACACACACAGGACACACACACACAGGACACACACAGGACACACACACACACACACACAGGACACACACAGGACACACACAGGACACACACACAGGACACACACAGGACACACACACACACACACACACACACAGGACACACACAGGACACACACACACACACACACACACAGGACACACACAGGACACACACACACACACAGGACACACACACACAGGACACACACACACAGGACACACACACACAGGACACACACACACAGGACACACAGTCACTCTGCATAACTCATAATGTTCAGGAAGTTACTCATTCTAACTTGTTCTTCACTCCATTCTAAGTCAGTGACATCGTTGGATTCTCTCCCACTGCCTGCCTTCTGACAGCCTGACACCCTACTAGGTACGGGGAGGGAACGGTCCCCCTACTAGGTACGGGGAGGGAACGGTCCCCCTACTAGGTACGGGGAGGGAACGGTCTCCCTGCTAGGTACGGGGAGGGAACGGTCACCCTGCTAGGTACGGGGAGGGAACGGTCACCCTGCTAGGTACGGGGAGGGAACGGTCACCCTACTAGGTACGGGGAGGGAACGGTCACCCTACTAGGTACGGGGAGGGAACGGTCACCCTGCTAGGTACAGGAGGGAACGGTCACCCTGCTAGGTACGGGAGGGAACGGTCACCCTGCTAGGTACAGGGAGGGAACGGTCACCCTGCTAGGTACAGGGAGGGAACGGTCACCCTGCTAGGTACGGGAGGGAACGGTCACCCTGCTAGGTACGGGGAGGGAACGGTCTCCCTACTAGGTACGGGGAGGGAACGGTCACCCTGCTAGGTACGGGGAGGGAACGGTCTCCCTACTAGGTACGGGGAGGGAACGGTCACTTCTACTAGGTACGGGGAGGGAACGGTCTCCCTACTAGGTACGGGGAGGGAACGGTCACCCTACTAGGTACGGGGAGGGAACGGTCACTTCTACTAGGTACGGGGGGGGAACGGTCACTTCTACTAGGTACGGGGAGGGAACGGTCACTTCTACTAGGTACGGGGAGGGAACGGTCACTTCTACTAGGTACGGGGAGGGAACGGTCACCCTACTAGGTACGGGGAGGGAACGGTCACCCTGCTAGGTACGGGGAGGGAACGGTCACCCTACTAGGTACGGGGAGGGAACGGTCACCCTACTAGGTACGGGGAGGGAACGGTCACCCTGCTAGGTACGGGGAGGGAACGGTCACCCTACTAGGTACGGGTAGGAACAGTCACCCTACTAGGTACGGGTAGGGAACAGTCACCCTGCTAGGTACGGGGAGGGAACGGTCACCCTGCTAGGTACGGGAGGGGAACGGTCACCCTACTAGGTACGGGGAGGGAACGGTCACCCTGCTAGGTACGGGGAGGGAACGGTCACCCTGCTAGGTACGGGGAGGGAACGGTCACCCTGCTAGGTACGGGGAGGGAACGGTCACCCTACTAGGTACGGGGAGGGAACGGTCACCCTACTAGGTACGGGGAGGGAACGGTCACCCTGCTAGGTACGGGGAGGGAACGGTCACCCTACTAGGTACGGGGAGGGAACGGTCACCCTACTAGGTACGGGGAGGGAACGGTCACCCTACTAGGTACGGGGAGGGAACGGTCACCCTGCTAGGTACGGGGAGGGAACGGTCACCCTACTAGGTACGGGGAGGGAACGGTCACCCTGCTAGGTACGGGGGGAACGGTCACCCTGCTAGGTACGGGAGGGGAACGGTCACCCTACTAGGTACGGGAGGGAACGGTCACCCTACTAGGTACGGGGAGGGAACGGTCACCCTACTAGGTACGGGGAGGGAACGGTCACCCTACTAGGTACGGGGAGGGAACGGTCACCCTGCTAGGTACGGGGAGGGAACGGTCACCCTACTAGGTACGGGGAGGGAACGGTCACCCTGCTAGGTACGGGGAGGGAACGGTCACCCTGCTAGGTACGGGGAGGGAACGGTCACCCTACTAGGTACGGGGAGGGAACGGTCACCCTGCTAGGTACGGGGAGGGAACGGTCACCCTACTAGGTACGGGGAGGGAACGGTCACCCTGCTAGGTACGGGGAGGGAACGGTCACCCTACTAGGTACGGGGAGGGAACGGTCACCCTGCTAGGTACGGGGAGGGAACGGTCACCCTACTAGGTACGGGGAGGGAACGGTCACTTCTACTAGGTACGGGGAGGGAACGGTCACCCTGCTAGGTACGGGGAGGGAACGGTCACTTCTACTAGGTACGGGGAGGGAACGGTCACCCTGCTAGGTACGGGGAGGGAACGGTCACCCTGCTAGGTACGGGGAGGGAACGGTCACCCTGCTAGGTACGGGGAGGGAACGGTCTCCCTACTAGGTACGGGGAGGGAACGGTCACTTCTACTAGGTACGGGGAGGGAACGGTCACCCTGCTAGGTACGGGGAGGGAACGGTCACCCTGCTAGGTACGGGGAGGGAACGGTCACCCTGCTAGGTACGGGGAGGGAACGGTCACCCTGCTAGGTACGGGGAGGGAACGGTCACTTCTACTAGGTACGGGGAGGGAACGGTCTCCTTTACAAATACAAATACAATCGCTCCGTAAAACCTGACCTTATGGTCTCCCTCTGAAAGCCGGTAAGGCCTGCAAGTCTGGAGGGACCTCGATCATCTCTCTACTCTAATTTGACACACTGCCTTCTCTGCTCAGCTTGTGATCCAGGGTGAGAAGACATTTAAAACAAGACACAGCACTGTGAGGAGAGAGAGACAGAGACACGCCAAACACTCCATCACCATCCAGGGGAGCTGAGAGAGTGGGAGAGAAGGATGGAGGGAAGGAGGGAGGGAGAGAAGGATGGAGGGAAGGAGGGAGAGAAGGATGGAGCGAAGGAGGGAGAGAAGGATGGAGGGAAGGAGGGAGAGAAGGATGGAGCGAAGGAGGGAGAGAAGGATGGAGGCAAGGAGGGAGAGAAGGATGGAGGGAAGGAGGGAGAGAAGGATGGAGGGAAGGAGGGAGAGAAGGATGGAGAGAAGGAAGGAGGGAGAGAAGGATGGAGGGAAGGAGGGAGAGAAGGATGGAGGGAAGGAGGGAGAGAAGGATGGAGGGAAGGAGGGAGAGAAGGATGGAGGGAAGGAGGGAGAGAAGGATGGAGAGAAGGATGGAGGGAAGGATGGAGAGAAGGATGGAGGGAAGGATGGAGAGAAGGATGGAGAGAAGGATGGAGGGAAGGAGGGAGAGAAGGATGGAGGGAAGGATGGAGAGAAGGATGGAGGGAAGGAGGGAAGAAGGATGGAGGGAGGAGGGAGAGAAGGATGGAGGGAAGGATGGAGAGGTAGGATGGAGGGAAGGAGGGAGGGAAGGATGGAGGGAAGGAGGGAGAGAAGGATGGAGGGAAGGAGGGAGAGAAGGATGGAGGTACGAAGGAGGGAGAGAAGGATGGAGGGAAGGAGGGAGAGAAGGATGGAGGGAAGGATGGAGAGAAGGATGGAGGGAAGGATGGAGAGAAGGATGGAGGGAAGGATGGAGAGAAGGATGGAGGGAAGGAGGGAGAGAAGGATGGAGGGAAGGAGGGAAACGAGAGAAGGATGGAGGGAAGGAGGGAGAGAAGGATGGAGGGAAGGATGGAGAGAAGGATGGAGGGAGGAGGGAGAGAAGGATGGAGGAAGGAGGGGAGAGAAGGATGGAGGGAAGGAGGGAGAGAAGGATGGAGGGAAGGAGGGAGAGAAGGATGGAGGGAAGGAGGGAGGGAAGGATGGAGGGAAGGAGGGAGAGAAGGATGGAGGGAAGGAGGGAGGGAAGGAGGGAGAGAAGGATGGAGGGAAGGATGGAGAGAAGGATGGAGGGAAGGAGGGAGAGAAGGATGGAGGGAAGGAGGGAGAGAAGGATGGAGGGAAGGAGGGAGAGAAGGATGGAGGGAAGGAGGGAGAGAAGGATGGAGGGAAGGAGGGAGAGAAGGATGGAGGGAAGGAGGGAGAGAAGGATGGAGGGAAGGATGGAGAGAAGGATGGAGGGAAGGAGGGAGAGAAGGATGGAGGGAAGGAGGGAGAGAAGGATGGAGGGAAGGAGGGAGAGAAGGATGGAGGGAGGAGGAGAGAAGGATGGAGGGAAGGATGGAGAGAAGGATGGAGGGAAGGAGGGAGAGAAGGATGGAGGGAAGGAGGAGAGAAGGATGGAGGGAAGGAGGGAGGGAATGGAGGGAGAGAAGGATGGAGGGAAGGATGGAGAGAAGGATGGAGGGAAGGAGGGAGAGAAGGATGGAGGAAGGATGGAGAGAAGGATGGAGGGAAGGAGGGAGGGAAGGATGGAGAGAAGGATGGAGGGAAGGAGGGAGAGAAGGATGGAGGGAAGGATGGAGAGAACCATGGATGGAGGGAAGGATGGAGAGAAGGATGAAGGGAAGGAGGGAGAGAAGGATGGAGGGAAGGAGGGAGAGAAGGATGGAGGGAAGGAGGGAGAGAAGGATGGAGGAGCGAGAGGGAGGAGAGACACCTGGGGAAAGAGGATGAATATGTAAGAAGAGAGGGAGAGAGAGAGAGAGAGGAAGGAGAGCGAGAGAGAGAAAGGAAAGAGAGCGAGACAAGTAGAGGACCAGATCATTAGCTAGCGTAGCTCTTGTCAATATCACAGTCTCTCCAGTATGACTGGTAATCCTGAATTCATAGATTATGATATTCCTCTGTGGATAAGAGAGTTATAGCTCACCTGGGACTTTCTCTCACCATCTCCTCAACTCATACACAACACCTTAACACACACACTGGTTCCCAGGTTCGTAAAACTTCTCTCTCTCTCTAAGGAGACACCTACAGCTGAAACACAGCTCCTTAGCCCTCGCTGTCGTGTCCATGTTCTTTAAAACTTCTCTCTCTAAGGAGACACCAACAGTTTCTACACAGCTCCTTAGCCCTCGCTGTCGTGTCCATGTTCTTTAAAACTGAGAGAGATCGTCCATCATACCATTCTATTAAACCTGTAGGACCCAGTGTCACCCATTTACACTGATCCCAAATGGACCCATATTCCCTATGTAGTGCCCTGCTTTAGAGCAGAGAAAGTTGTGCAATTTGGGCCACAACACACAAGCCGTGTCCTAGTTTGTTATATCCGCTTAATGTTTGCAGTAATTTTGGACTTGACAACGATGCTCCGGTCAAAGTACAATGTTCAGGAGAAAAATCAGTTACAATATTCAGTGTTTCTTTTGAAGTGCACAAAACTAACTCTCCCCTTTAAAAAAAATCATGTCTCTGGGCTTTAGCTGGGTAATCATATTCCCTGTTATCAAGAGCTCGTTAAGAGGTTTGTTAGGCTCGTTGTGAAGGCTCGTTAAGAGGTTTGTTAGGCTCGTTGTGAAGGCTCGTTAAGAGGTTTGTTAGGCTCGTTGTGAAGGCTCGTTAAGAGGTTTGTTAGGCTCGTTGTGAAGGCTCGTTAAGAGGTTTGTTAGGCTCGTTGTGAAGGCTCGTTAAGAGGTTTGTTAGGCTCGTTGTGAAGGCTCGTTAAGAGGTTTGTTAGGCTCGTTAAGAGGTTTGTTAGGCTCGTTGTGAAGGCTCGTTAAGAGGTTTGTTAGGCTCGTTGTGAAGGCTCGTTAAGAGGTTTGTTAGGCTCGTTGTGAAGGCTCGTTAAGAGGTTTGTTAGGCTCGTTGTGAAGGCTCGTTAAGAGGTTTGTTAGGCTCGTTGTGAAGGCTCGTTAAGAGGTTTGTTAGGCTCGTTGTGAAGGCTCGTTAAGAGGTTTGTTAGGCTCGTTGTGAAGGCTCGTTAAGAGGTTTGTTAGGCTCGTTGTGAAGGCTCGTTAAGAGGTTTGTTAGGCTCGTTGTGAAGGCTCGTTAAGAGGACTCGTTATCACCGGCGGCTCGGTGAGACAGTGTGTCATCTCCTGATAACCGACGACACACACAAACTCACAGTTTGACTGCAAGCTCATGAGGCACAAGACATTCACCAACAGCACAGGGGTGCTATTACAAAACTGTATGTGCTGGTTGGAGACTGTAGAGAAGTAGTAATGTGTTTCAGTGGCTGAGAGGACGGGTGTAGACCCTGTAGAGAGGTAGTAATGTGTTTCAGTGGCTGAGAGGACGGGTGTAGACTCTGTAGAGAGGTAGTAATGTGTTTCAGTGGCTGAGAGGACGGGTGTAGACCCTGTAGAGAGGTAGTAATGTGTTTCAGTGGCTGAGAGGACGGGTGTAGACCCTGTAGAGAGGTGGTAATGTGTTTCAGTGGCTGAGAGGACGGGTGTAGACCCTGTAGAGAGGTAGTAATGTGTTTCAGTGGCTGAGAGGACGGGTGTAGACCCTGTAGAGAGGTAGTAATGTGTTTCAGTGGCTGAGAGGACGGTTGGAGACTCTGTAGAGAGGTAGTAATGTGTTTCAGTGGCTGAGAGGACGGGTGTAGACTCTGTAGAGAGGTAGTAATGTGTTTCAGTGGCTGAGAGGACGGGTGTAGACTCTGTAGAGAGGTGGTCATGTGTTTCAGTGGCTGAGAGGACGGTTGGAGACTCTGTAGAGAGGTAGTAATGTGTTTCAGTGGCTGAGAGGACGGGTGTAGACCCTGTAGAGAGGTGGTAATGTGTTTCAGTGGCTGAGAGGACGGGTGTAGACCCTGTAGAGAGGTGGTCATGTGTTTCAGTGGCTGAGAGGACGGGTGTAGGCCCTGTAGAGAGGTGGTCATGTGTTTCAGTGGGTGAGAGGACGGTTGTAGACTCTGCTGCTCTCAGACAGACAGCAGTAGGACAGGCTGCTCTCAGACAGACAGCAGTAGGACGGACTAACAGAGGGAGAGGCTGCTCTCAGACAGACAGCAGTAGGACAGGCTGCTCTCAGACAGACAGCAGTAGGACGGACTAACAGAGGGAGAGGCTGCTCTCAGACAGACAGCAGTAGGACAGACTAAACAGAGGGAGAGGCTGCTCTCAGACAGACAGCAGTAGGACAGGCTGCTCTCAGACAGACAGCAGTAGGACGGACTAACAGAGGGAGAGGCTACTCTCAGACAGACAGCAGTAGGACAGGCTGCTCTCAGACAGACAGCAGTAGGATGGACTAAACAGAGGGAGAGGCTGCTCCCAGACAGACAGCAGTAGGACGGACTAACAGAGGGAGAGGCTGCTCTCAGACAGACAGCAGTAGGATGGACTAAACAGAGGGAGAGGCTGCTCTCAGACAGACAGCAGTAGGACGGACTAACAGAGGGAGAGGCTGCTCCCAGACAGACAGCAGTAGGACAGACTAACAGAGGGAGAGGCTGCTCCCAGACAGACAGCAGTAGGACAGACTAAACAGAAGGAGAGGCTGCTCTGAGACAGACAGCAGTAGGACAGGCTGCTCTCAGACAGACAGCAGTAGGACGGACTAAACAGAGGGAGAGGCTGCTCCTAGACAGACAGCAGTAGGACGGACTAAACAGAGGGAGAGGCTGCTCCTAGACAGACAGCAGTAGGACAGGCTGCTCTCAGACAGACAGCAGTAGGACGGACTAAACAGAGGGAATCCCATCTCAGGTATTGGTGGTGTCTTTCCATTACAGGACACAGTGTGATGCCAGATACCTTGTTAATGTCTTTCCATTACAGGACACAGTGTGATGCCAGATATATTAGCAACATACTTCCATTACAGGACACAGTGTGATGCCAGATACCTTGTTAATGTCTTTCCATTACAGGACACAGTGTGATGCCAGATACCTTGTTAATGTCTTTCCATTACAGGACACAGTGTGATGCCAGATACCTTGTTAATGTCTTTCCATTACAGGACAGTGTGATGCCAGATACCTTGTTAATGTCTTTCCATTACAGGACACAGTGTGATGCCAGATACCTTGTTAATGTCTTTCCATTACAGGACAGTGTGATGCCAGATACCTTGTTAATGTCTTTCCATTACAGGACAGTGTGATGCCAGATACCTTGTTAATGTCTTTCCATTACAGGACACAGTGTGATGCCAGATACCTTGTTAATGTCTTTCCATTACAGGACACAGTGTGATGCCAGATATCTTGTTAATGTCTTTCCATTACAGGACACAGTGTGATGCCAGATACCTTGTTAATGTCTTTCCATTACAGGACACAGTGTGATGCCAGATACCTTGTTAATGTCTTTCCATTACAGGACACAGTGTGATGCCAGATACCTTGTTAATGTCTTTCCATTACAGGACAGTGTGATGCCAGATACCTTGTTAATGTCTTTCCATTACAGGACACAGTGTGATGCCAGATACCTTGTTAATGTCTTTCCATTACAGGACACAGTGTGATGCCAGATACCTTGTTAACATATTTCCATTACAGGACACAGTGTGATGCCAGATACCTTGTTAATGTCTTTCCATTACAGGACACCAGATGTTAATGATTACAGGACCAGATACCTTGTTAATGTCTTTCCATTACAGGACACAGTGTGATGCCAGATACCTTGTTAATGTCTTTCCATTACAGGACACAGTGTGATGCCAGATACCTTGTTAATGTCTTTCCATTATGCCAGATACCTTGTTAATGTCATTACAGGACAGTGTGATGCCAGATACCTTGTTAATGTCTTTCCATTACAGGACAGTGTGATGCCAGATACCTTGTTAATGTCTTTCCATTACAGGACACAGTGTGATGCCAGATACCTTGTTAATGTCTTTCCATTACAGGACACAGTGTGATGCCAGATACCTTGTTAATGTCTTTCCATTACAGGACACAGTGTGATGCCAGATACCTTGTTAATGTCTTTCCATTACAGGACACAGTGTGATGCCAGATACCTTGTTAATGTCTTTCCATTACAGGACACAGTGTGATGCCAGATACCTTGTTAATGTACTAGATGTGGTTTGTTGCATCTTGTTTCAGGTCAAGACAGAGGGCTGAGAGGCTTGCTGAATAGGAGGAGTCTGCTGTGTAGGAGGAGTCTACTGTGTAGGAGGAGTCTGCTGTGTAGGAGGAGTCTGCTGTGTAGGAGGAGTCTGCTGTATAGGAGGAGTCTGCTGTATAGGAGGAGTCTGCTGTATAGGAGGAGTCTGTGTGTAGGAGGAGTCTGTGTGTAGGAGTGGTCTGCTGTGTAGGAGGAGTCTGCTGTATAGGAGGAGTCTGCTGTATAGGAGGAGTCTGTGTGTAGGAGGAGTCTGCTGTGTAGGAGTCTGCTGTGTAGGAGGAGTCTGCTGTGTAGGAGGAGTCTGCTGTATAGGAGGAGTCTGCTGTATAGGAGGAGTCTGTGTGTAGGAGGAGTCTGCTGTGTAGGAGGAGTCTGCTGTGTAGGAGGAGTCTGCTGTATAGGAGGAGTCTGCTGTATAGGAGGAGTCTGCTGTATAGGAGGAGTCTGTGTGTAGGAGGAGTCTGTGTGTAGGAGTGGTCTGCTGTGTAGGAGGAGTCTGCTGTATAGGAGGAGTCTGCTGTATAGGAGGAGTCTGTGTGTAGGAGGAGTCTGTGTGTAGGAGGAGTCTGTGTGTAGGAGGAGTCTGGTCAGACAGGAAGAGGTACTAGGAGGAGGAATGGGTCCTGCTGCTCTGTAGTTCCTGGGAGAATACATTCCCTCTATGATGAATGAGCTACTCCCTTTCCTCTCAGGAGTCGGAGTGGTGTGTGTGTGAGAGAGAGGAGAGAGAAAGAGGAGAGAGAGAACTCTTCACAGAGCACCTATTGTTTTTATCTAAAGTGTACTACAGGTTTATCACGGCATTTCTCTGCCAGCCTGCGTGACATCACACTGATGTCATCAGGATGGCTCAGCTCCACAACAAGATGAACTGCTTTATGAAACCCAGTAGATTAATGGCCCGTCACCCTAAAACGACGTCCCAAATGGCACCTTTATTCCCTATTTAGTGCACTACTTTGAACAGGGCCCTAGTCAAAAGTAGTGCACTAGATAGGGAATAGGGTGCCATTTGGAACAGAGACAAAGCACAGCAGGAAGTGGAAACATCTTCAGAGGGTGTAAGGAACGTCTTGACATGGTCGTTAGTCATTTCTACAAGCATCCCTACACTTAGGGAAAAGAGGTCCATAAGGGTTCTCTACCTGTCCCCATATGGGAACTCTTTCTTCACTTAGGGAAAAGAGGTCCATAAGGGTTCTCTACCTGTCCCCATATGGGAACTCTTTCTTCACTTAGGGAAAAGAGGTCCATAAGGGTTCTCTACCTGTCCCCATATGGGAACTCTTTCTTCACTTAGGGAAAAGAGGTCCATAAGGGTTCTCTACCTGTCCCCATATGGGAACTCTTTCTTCACTTAGGGAAAAGAGGTCCATAAGGGTTCTCTACCTGTCCCCATATGGGAACTCTTTCTTCACTTAGGGAAAAGAGGTCCATAAGGGTTCTCTACCTGTCCCCATATGGGAACTCTTTCTTCACTTAGGGAAAAGAGGTCCATAAGGGTTCTCTACCTGTCCCCATATGGGAACTCTTTCTTCACTTAGGGAAAAGAGGTCCATAAGGGTTCTCTACATGTCCCCATATGGGAACTCTTTCTTCACTTAGGGAAAAGAGGTCCATAAGGGTTCTCTACCTGTCCCCATATGGGAACTCTTTCTTCACTTAGGGAAAAGAGGTCCATAAGGGTTCTCTACCTGTCCCCATATGGGAACTCTTTCTTCACTTAGGGAAAAGAGGTCCATAAGGGTTCTCTACCTGTCCCCATATGGGAACTCTTTCTTCACTTAGGGAAAAGAGGTCCATAAGGGTTCTCTACCTGTCCCCATATGGGAACTCTCTGATTCCAGGCAGAACCCTTTTAGGTTTTAAGTAGAAGCCTCTATGGAAAATATTCTATATGGAACCAAAAAGCAAAGGGTTCTCCAATGGGGAGAGCAGAAGAACCCTTTTAGGTTCTAGATAGAACAAAAGGTGCTAAGATTGTATAATGATTTTCCAGAGAAGATCCAGATCTCAGAGAATTAGACTAAATATATAGAATACTGCACACACACTACAATTACTTAGGTTTAAAAATAATCTCAACTGGACACCTTAATGACACAGTGAATGAACAGAGAGAGAAAGCACTCGGCGTTCTACACCAATAAAAAACTAACTCTAATTGAATGGCATTGAACCAATTGCACTTTATGGCAGTGCGGTGTGCTTTCCACTTGCAAAACAATATTTCACCAAATGGGACAACCCCCCCCCATTGAAACCCTGCATGCAGAGTTCTGTAAGATTCTCCTACATGTCCAGAGGAAAACTACAAACAATACATGCAGGGCAGAATTAATATCAATATCAATATCCACTTATAATAAAAACTCAGTTTTGGAAACATCTAAAATACAGTGACCCCCTCTCATATCATTACCAAGCCCTGCAATGCCAAGAGCTGAGCAAAGAAAAGAGTCACCTCATCCAGCTGGTCCTGGTCCTGAGTTCACAAACCTGTTCTACTGAAGCCTAGTGTTCTACTAACACACTGCCTAAGCTGGTCCTGACACCCACCAGCTGGTCCTGAAGGTGAGTTCACTAACCTGTTCTACTAACACACTGAAGCCTCAGTCCCCTCATCCAGCTGGTCCTGAGTTCACTAACCTGTTCTACTAACACACTGAAGCCTCAGTCCCCTCATCCAGCTGGTCCTGAGTTCACTAACCTGTTCTACTAACACACTGAAGCCTCAGTCCCCTCATCCAGCTGGTCCTGGTTCACAAACCTGTTCTACTAACACACTGAAGCCTCAGTCCCCTCATCCAGCTGGTCAGTTCACTAACCTGTTCTACTAACACACTGAAGCCTCAGTCCCGTCATCCAGCTGGTCCTGGTTCACTAACCTATTCTACTAACACACTGAAGCCTGGGACTCTCATCCAGCTGGTCCTGGGGCTGACACTAACCTGTTTTACTAACACACTGAAACCTCAGCACCCTCATCCAGCTGGTCCTGGGGCTGAGTTCACTAACCTGTTCTACTGACACACTGAAGCCTCAAGACCCTCATCCAGCTGGTCCTGGGGCTGAGTTCACTAACCTGTTTTACTGACACACTGAAACCTCAGGACCCTCATCCAGCTGGTCCTGGGGCTGAGTTCACTAGCCTGTTCTACTGACACACTGAAGCCTCAAGACCCTCATCCAGCTGGTCCTGGGCCTGAGTTCACTAACCTGTTTTACTAACACACTGAAACCTCAGGACCCTCATCCAGCTGGTCCTGGGCCTGAGTTCACTAACCTGTTTTACTAACACACTGAAACCTCAGGACCCTCATCCAGCTGGTCCTGGGGCTGAGTTCACTAACCTGTTCTACTAACACACTGAAACCTCAGGACCCTCATCCAGCTGGTCCTGGGGCTGAGTTCACTAACCTGTTCTACTAAAACACTGAAACCTCAGCACCAGAACATCCAATCAATCAGAATAAACCAAATTACAACACAAAACTACATTACTTATTGGGAAACACAAGCACAATGCAGTACTATCTGGCTCTAAATCAACGGAACACCATGGCTAACTATTTAACCATGGTTACTGATCAAAACCTTGGAAAAACCTTGACAAAGTACCATTGAGAAGGGTAGACACAGGAAAACCTGGCTCCCTGTAGAGGAAAGGCTGTGAAACCACTGAACCCTCATCCAGCTGGTCCTGGGGCTGAGTCTCCTGACCCAGGAAAACCTGACTCCCTGTAGAGGAAAGGCTGTGAAACCACTGCACCCTCATCCAGCTGGTCCTGGGGCTGAGTCTCCTGACCCAGGAAAACCTGGCTCCCTGTAGAGGAAAGGCTGTGAAACCACTGAACCCTCATCCAGCTGGTCCTGGGGCTGAGTCTCCTGACCCAGGAAAACCTGACTCCCTGTAGAGGAAAGGCTGTGAAACCACTGAACCCGAGACAGAGCTGCATTTCCTGATAAAATGTATAAAGAAATAAAACAATTAGTGTCATTTCCCCAAATTTGAAACTCGTATTCAAGGTTTCAAAGACCTCTCTGATGAGAGTAGGCTACCCGTCCTGTTGGGGGAGGAAGCAGAGAGCTGTGGGTTGGCAGCGCACTACATTGAAGACCTCTCTGATGAGAGTAGGCTACCCGTCCTGTTGGGGGAGGAAGCAGAGAGCTGTGGGTTGGCAGCCCACTACATTGAAGACCTCTGATGAGGTAGGCTACCCGTCCTGTTGGGGGAGGAAGCAGAGAGCTGTGGGTTGGCAGCGCACTACATTGAAGACCTCTCTGATGAGAGTAGGCTACCCGTCCTGTTGGGGGAGGACCAGAGAGCTGTGGGTTGGCAGCGCACTACATTGAAGACCTCTCTGATGAGAGTAGGCTACCCGTCCTGTTGGGGGAGGACGCAGAGAGCTGTGGGTTGGCAGCGCACTACATTGAAGACCTCTCTGATGAGAAGAGGCTACCTGTCCTGTTGGGGAGGACGCAGAGAGCTGTGGGTTGGCAGCGCACTACATTGAAGACCTCTCTGATGAGAGTAGGCTACCTGTCCTGTTGGGGGAGGACGCAGAGAGCTGTGGGTTGGCAGCGCACTACATTGAAGACCTCTCTGATGAGAGGAGGCTACCTGTCCTGTTGGGGGAGGAAGCAGAGAGCTGTGGGTTGGCAATAGGACGCAGAGAACTGTGGGTTGGCAGCGCAAATTGAAGACCTCTCTGATGAGGATAGACTGTACATTGTTGAGGGACAGTGTCAGACCAACCAACCTGAACATGTCCTCTATGCTTATTGTTGAAAGTAGGGTTATTTTGAACAATAAAGACAATTTTGGGTAAATATCCAAAGTAAGCTTTGGCAATATGTACATTGTTATGTCAAAAGCAAATTGAATTGAAAAGGAGAGAAAGAGAGAGGAGAGAGAACAAAAGAGAGAGAAGAGAGGAGGAGAGAGAGAACAAAGTAGAGAGAAAGAGAGAAGAGAGATGAGAGAGAAAGAGAGAAGAGAGAACAAAGGAGAAGAAAGAGAGAGAAGAGAGAGAAAGGAGAGAGAGAGAGAGAGAAGAGAGGAGAGAGAAAGAGAGAGAACAAAGGAGAGAGAAAGAGAGAGAAGAGAGAGAGAGAAAGAGAGAGAAGAGGCAGAGGAGAGAGAAAGAGGAGAGAGAAAGAGAGAAGAGAGGAGAGAGAAAGAAAGAGAGAAGAGAGAGAGAGAAAGAAAGAGAGAAGAGAGAGAACAAAGGAGATAGAAAGAGAGAGAAGAGAAAGAGAGAGGAGAGAGAAAGAGAGAGGAGAGAGAGAGGAGAGAGAGAGAGAGGAGAGAGAAAGAGAGAGAAAGAGAGAGAAGAGAGGAGAAAGAGGAGAGAGAAAATACATAGAAAGCCCCACTGAAGCATCAGGATCAGCATCTCATTTCCTGTGTATATAACTTGACCTCCTTTCATAAATAAAGGAAGAGGGAGAAAGAGAGGGACTGAAAGGCCCTCCAATTCCACGTGGAAGTGCACAGACAGTCACACAGACAGTTACAGACAGTTAGACAGTTACAGAAAGTCAGTTCCAGACAGACAGTTACAGACAGAGTTAGACAGTCAGTCAGTTACAGCCACAGCGCCAAAAGTACATTCCAAGCCTTCGCAGTGGACCAAGTTTAATGTGAACATAAAAAAAGAGAAAGACAAGGCTGTTGGAAAGGACAGTGGAATACGAGACAGTGATGGAATAACTCTGTGGTCCCTCCCATTCTCTACCAGTACAGGAGCCAGCAGGCAGGTTGGAATCCTAGACAGTTTGTGTGTGTGTGTGTGTGTGTGTGTGTGTGTGTGTGTGTGTGTGTGTGTACAGGCTGTAGTCCTAGTAGTGAAAACAAAGACATTGTTATGGTGCGTTGGATTGAGTTCCAGCCACATCAACTTCCAAGAAAGGAAGGATGGAAAAAATGGGTCTCTGAGAAGAGAGAGATCGGTGGTTCTCTTGGATAAGGAAGCCCAGATCAACAAGGACTAAGCAGTTTCTAAATGGGTCTCTGAGAAGAGAGATCGGTGGTTCTCTTGGATAAGGAAGCCCAGATCAAAAAGGACTAAGCAGCTTCTAAATGGGGCTCTGAGAAGAGAGAGAGAGAGATCAGTGGTTCTCTTGGATAAGGAAGCCCAGATCAACAAGGACTAAGCAGCTTCTAAATGGGTCTCTGAGAAGAGAGATCGGTGGTTCTCTTGGATAAGGAAGCCCAGATCAACAAGGACTAAGCAGCTTCTAAATGGGGCTCTGAGAAGAGAGATCGGTGGTTCTCTTGGATAAGGAAGCCCAGATCAACAAGGACTAAGCAGCTTCTAAATGGGGCTCTGAGAAGAGAGATCGGTGGTTCTCTTGGATAAGGAAGCCCAGATCAACAAGGACTAAGCAGCTTCTAAATGGGGCTCTGAGAAGAGAGATCGGTGGTTCTCTTGGATAAGGAAGCCCAGATCAACAAGGACTCAGGCTTCTAAATGGGTCTCTGAGAAGAGAGATCGGTGGTTCTCTTGGATACCCAGATCAACAAGGACTAAGCAGCTTCTAAATGGGTTCTGAGAAGTTTTGTTCTCTTGGATAAGGAAGCCCAGATCAACAAGGACTAAGCAGCTTCTAAATGGGTTCTGAGAAGAGAGATCGGTGGTTCTCTTGGATAAGGAAGCCTCTAGCTGTTTAGACATTCTAAATGGGGCTCTGAGAAGAAGAGAGAGTGGTTCTCTTGGGCTAAGATCAGATCAACCAGGGTGAAGCAGCAGTGTCCTCTGAGAAGAGAGATCGGTGGTTCTCTTGGATAAGGAACCAGATCAACAAGGACTCCCAAAATGATGCTCTGATGAAGGGTGATGCTGATGACGAGGTGGTTCCCTTAAACTACGATGTTAGGAAGGTGTATGAAGGACTTAGATGTGTGTAAATGTGGCTGTGAGAAGAGATCATTTCCAGGGAAATCACAAAGAACATCACCAGTTTCTAAATGGGGCTCTGAGAAGAGAGATCATGTTGCCATTGATCATCTAGATGGAACAGGATGAGATGGCTATTGATGTGGATGTTAGGGAACAGGATAAGCAGCTGGGGGCTGGTTCTCTTGGAGATGGTATTGATGTGTTCTCTTGATGTTAGGGAACAGGATCCAGATGGTATTCTATGTGGGGTTAGGGAACAGATGAGATCTGGTATTGATAGGTGGATGTTAGGGAACAGGATGAGATGGTATTGATGTGATGTTAGGCTGAACAGGATGAGATGGTATTGATGTGATTTTCTTTGACAGGATGAGATGGTGTTGATGACTTAGATGTTAGGGAACAGGATGAGATTATATGATGTGGATGTTAGGGAACAGGATGAGATGGTATTGATGTGGATGTTAGGGAACAGGATGAGATGGTATTGATGTGGATGTTAGGGAACAGGATGAGATGGTATTGATGTAGATGTTAGGGACAGATCTGATACTGATGATGTTGAACAGGATGAGATGGTATTGATGTTAACTACGATGTTAGGGAACAGGATGAGATGGTATTGATGTGGATGTTAGGGAACAGGATGAGATGGTATTGATGTAGATGTTAGAACAGGATGATGAGATGGTATATGATGTGGATGTTAGGGAACAGGATGAGATGGTATTGATGTGGATGTTAGGGAACAGGATGAGATGGTATTGATGTGGATGTTAGGGAACAGGATGAGATGGTATTGATGTGGATGTTAGGGAACAGGATGAGATGGTATTGATGTGGATGTTAGGGAACAGGATGAGATGGTATTGATGTGGATGTTAGGGACATAAACTAGATGGAACAGGATGAGATGGTATTGATGTGGATGTTAGGGAACAGGATGAGATGGTATTGATGTGGATGTTAGGGAACAGGATGAGATGGTATTGATGTGGATGTTAGGGAACAGGATGAGATGGTATTGATGTGGATGTTAGGGAACAGGATGAGATGGTATTGATGTGGATGTTAGGGAACAGGATGAGATGGTATTGATGTGGATGTTAGGGAACAGGATGAGATGGTATTGATGTGGATGTTAGGGAACAGGATGAGATGGTATTGATGTGGATGTTAGGGAACAGGATGAGATGGTATTGATGTGGATGTTAGGGAACAGGATGAGATGGTATTGATGTGGATGTTAGGGAACAGGATGAGATGGTATTGATGTGGATGTTAGGGAACAGGATGAGATGGTATTGATGTGGATGTTAGGGAACAGGAAGAGATGGTATTGATGTGGATGTTAGGGAACAGGATGAGATGGTATTGATGTGGATGTTAGGGAACAGGATGAGATGGTATTGATGTGGATGTTAGGGAACAGGATGAGATGGTATTGATGTGGATGTTAGGGAACAGGATGAGATGGTATTGATGTGGATGTTAGGGAACAGGATGAGATGGTATTGATGTGGATGTTAGGGAACAGGATGAGATGGTATTGATGTGGATGTTAGGGAACAGGATATCATCTAGATGGTAACATGTGAGATGTTTGATGTGGATGTTAGACATATTGATGTGGATGTTAGAAACAGGATGAGATGGTATTGATGTGGATGTTAGGGAACAGGATGAGATGGTATTGATGTGGATGGAACAGGATGAGATGGTATTGATGTAACAGGATGTTAGGGACATATCATCTAGATGTTAGGAACAGGATGAGATGGTATTGATGTGGATGTTAGGGAACAGGATGAGATGG
Source organism: Oncorhynchus keta (assembly GCF_023373465.1). Taxonomy (NCBI): domain Eukaryota; kingdom Metazoa; phylum Chordata; class Actinopteri; order Salmoniformes; family Salmonidae; genus Oncorhynchus; species Oncorhynchus keta. The sequence goes on along the minus strand of NW_026290780.1, from coordinate 127,860 downwards.
TATTGATGTGGATGTTAGGGAACAGGATGAGATGGTATTGATGTGGATGTTAGGGACAGATCATCTAGATGGAACAGGATGAGATGGTATTGATGTGGATGTTAGGGAACAGGATGAGATGGTATTGATGTGGATGTTAGGGAACAGGATGAGATGGTATTGATGTGGATGTTAGGGAACAGGATGAGATGGTATTGATGTGGATGTTAGGGAACAGGATGAGATGGTATTGATGTGGATGTTAGGGAACAGGATGAGATGGTATTGATGTGGATGTTAGGAACAGGATGAGATGGTATTGATGTGGATGTTAGGGAACAGGATGAGATGGTATTGATGTGGATGTTAGGGAACAGGATGAGATGGTATTGATGTGGATGTTAGGGAACAGGATGAGATGGTATTGATGTGGATGTTAGGGACAGATCATCTAGATGGAACAGGATGAGATGGTATTGATGTGGATGTTAGGGACAGATCATCTAGATGGAACAGGATGAGATGGTATTGATGTGGATGTTAGGGACAGATCATCTAGATGGAACAGGATGAGATGGTATTGATGTGGATGTTAGGGAACAGGATGAGATGGTATTGATGTGGATGTTAGGGAACAGGATGAGATGGTATTGATGTGGATGTTAGGGAACAGGATGAGATGGTATTGATGTGGATGTTAGGGACAGGATGAATTGAGATGTTAGAACAGGATGAGATGGTATTGATGTTAGGGATGTTAGATGGAACAGGATGAGATGGTTGATTGATGTTAGGATGTTAGGGAACAGGATGAGATGGTATTGATGTGGATGTTAGGGAACAGGATGAGATGGTATTGATGTGGATGTTAGGGACAGAAACTAGATGGAACAGGATGAGATGGTATTGATGTAGATGTTAGGGACAGAATCTAGATGGAACAGGATGAGATGGTATTGATGTGATGTTAGGGAACAGGATGAGATGGTATTGATGTGGATGTTAGGAACAGGATGAGATGGTATTGATGTGGATGTTAGGGAACAGGATGAGATGGTATTGATGTGGATGTTAGGGAACAGGATGAGATGGTGTTGATGTGGATGTTAGGGAACAGGAACAGAGATGGATATTGATGTGGATGTTAGGGACATAAACTAGATGGAACAGGATGAGATGGTATTGATGTGGATGTTAGGGAACAGGATGAGATGGTATTGATGTGGATGTTAGGGAACAGGATGAGATGGTATTGATGTGGATGTTAGGGAACAGGATGAGATGGTATTGATGTGGATGTTAGGGAACAGGGATGAGATGGTATTGATGTGGATGTTAGGGACATAAACTGAGATGGTATTGATGTGGATGTTAGGGACAAACTAGATGGAACAGGATGAGATGGTATTGATGTGGATGTTAGGGACATATCAACTAGATGGAACAGGAAGAGATGGTATTGATGTGGATGTTAGGGAACAGGATGAGATGGTATTGATGTAGATGTTAGGGAACAGGATGAGATGGTATTGATGTGGATGTTAGGGAACAGGATGAGATGGTATTGATGTGGATGTTAGGGAACAGGATGAGATGGTATTGATGTGGATGTTAGGGAACAGGATGAGATGGTATTGATGTGGATGTTAGGGAACAGGATGAGATGGTATTGATGTGGATGTTAGGGAACAGGATGAGATGGTATTGATGTGGATGTTAGGGAACAGGATGAGATGGTATTGATGTGGATGTTAGGGAACAGGATGAGATGGTATTGATGTGGATGTTAGGGACAGATCATCTAGATGGAACAGGATGAGATGGTATTGATGTAGATGTTAGGGACAGATCATCTAGATGGAACAGGATGAGATGGTATTGATGTGGATGTTAGGGAACAGGATGAGATGGTATTGATGTAGATGTTAGGGAACAGGATGAGATGGTATTGATGTGGATGTTAGGGACACAGGGTGAGATGGTATTGATGTGGATGTTAGGGACATAAACTAGATGGTATTGATGTGGATGTTAGGGACAAACTAGATGGAACAGGATGAGATGGTATTGATGTGGATGTTAGGGAACAGGGTGAGATGGTGTTGATGTGGATGTTAGGGACATAAACTAGATGGAACAGGATGAGATGGTATTGATGTGGATGTTAGGGAACAGGATGAGATGGTATTGATGTGGATGTTAGGGAACAGGATGAGATGGTATTGATGTGGATGTTAGGGAACAAGATGAGATGGTATTGATGTGGATGTTAGGGACACATCATCTAGATGGAACAGGATGAGATGGTATTGATGTGGATGTTAGGGAACAGGATGAGATGGTATTGATGTAGATGTTAGGGACATATCATCTAGATGGAACAGGATGAGATGGAATTGATGTAGGTGTTAGGGACAAACTAGATGGAACAGGATGAGATGGTATTGATGTGGATGTTAGGGAACAAGATATGGTATTGATGTGGATGTTAGGGACATAAACTAGATGGAACAGGATGAGATGGTATTGATGTGGATGTTAGGGACATAAACTAGATGGAACAGGAAGAGATGGTATTGATGTGATGTTAGGGAACAGGATGAGATGGTATTGATGTGGATGTTAGGGACATAAACTAGATGGAACAGGATGAGATGGTATTGATGTGGATGTTAGGGACAAACTAGATGGAACAGGATGAGATGGTATTGATGTGGATGTTAGGAACAAGATATGGTATTGATGTGGATGTTAGGGACATAAACTAGATGGAACAGGATGAGATGGTATTGATGTGGATGTTAGGGACATAAACTAGATGGAACAGGATGAGATGGTATTGATGTGGATGTTAGGACATAAACTAGATGGAACAGGAAGAGATGGTATTGATGTGGATGTTAGGGAACAGGGTGTTGGTATTGATGTGGATGTTAGGGAACAGGATGAGATGGTGTTGATGTGGATGTTAGGGAACAGGATGAGATGGTATTGATGTAGATGTTAGGGATCAGGATGAGATGGTATTGATGTGGATGTTAGGGAACAGGATGAGATGGTATTGATGTGGATGTTAGGGAACAGGATGAGATGGTATTGATGTGGATGTTAGGATCAGGATGAGATGGTATTGATGTGATGTTAGGGAACAGGATGAGATGGTATTGATGTGGATGTTAGGGAACAGGATGAGATGGTATTGATGTGGATGTTAGGGACATAAACTAGATGGAACATGATGAGATGGTGTTGATGTGGATGTTAGGGACATAAACTAGATGGAACAGGATGAGATGGTATTGATGTGGATGTTAGGGAACAAGATATGGTATTGATGTGGATGTTAGGGAACAGGATGAGATGGTATTGATGTAGATGTTAGGGACAGATCATCTAGATGGAACAGGATGAGATGGTATTGATGTGGATGTTAGGGAACAGGGTGAGATGGTATTGATGTGGATGTTAGGGAACAGGATGAGATGGTATTGATGTGGATGTTAGGGAACAGGATGAGATGGTATTGATGTGGATGTTAGGGAACAGGATGAGATGGTATTGATGTGGATGTTAGGGAACAGGATGAGATGGTATTGATGTGGATGTTAGGGAACAGGATGAGATGGTATTGATGTGGATGTTAGGGACAAACTAGATGGAACAGGATGAGATGGTATTGATGTGGATGTTAGGGACATATCAACTAGATGGAACAGGAAGAGATGGTATTGATGTAGATGTTAGGGAACAGGGTGATGGTATTGATGTGGATGTTAGGGAACAGGATGAGATGGTATTGATGTGGATGTTAGGGAACAGGGTGATGGTATTGATGTGGATGTTAGGGAACAGGATGAGATGGTATTGATGTGGATGTTAGGGAACAGGATGAGATGGTATTGATGTGGATGTTAGGGAACAGGATGAGATGGTATTGATGTGGATGTTAGGGAACAGGATGAGATGGTATTGATGTGGATGTTAGGGATCAGGATGAGATGGTATTGATGTGGATGTTAGGGAACAGGATGAGATGGTATTGATGTGGATGTTAGGGAACAGGATGAGATGGTATTGATGTGATGTTAGGAACAGGATGAGATGGTATTGATGTGGATGTTAGGGACATAAACTAGATGGAACATGATGAGATGGTGTTGATGTGGATGTTAGGACATAAACTAGATGGAACAGGATGAGATGGTATTGATGTGGATGTTAGGGAACAGGATGAGATGGTATTGATGTGGATGTTAGGGAACAGGATGAGATGGTATTGATGTAGATGTTAGGGACAGATCATCTAGATGGAACAGGATGAGATGGTATTGATGTGGATGTTAGGGAACAGGATGAGATGGTATTGATGTGGATGTTAGGGAACAGGATGAGATGGTATTGATGTGGATGTTAGGGAACAGGATGAGATGGTATTGATGTGGATGTTAGGGAACAGGATGAGATGGTATTGATGTAGATGTTAGGGAACAGGATGAGATGGTATTGATGTAGATGTTAGGGAACAGGATGAGATGGTATTGATGTGGATGTTAGGGAACAGGATGAGATGGTATTGATGTGGATGTTAGGGAACAGGATGACATGGTATTGATGTGGATGTTAGGGAACAGGATGAGATGGTATTGATGTGGATGTTAGGAACAGGATGAGATGGTATTGATGTGATGTTAGGGAACAGGATGACATGGTATTGATGTAGATGTTAGGAACAGGATGACATGGTATTGATGTGGATGTTAGGAACAGGATGACATGGTATTGATGTGGATGTTAGGAACAGGATGAGATGGTATTGATGTGATGTTAGGGAACAGGATGACATGGTATTGATGTGGATGTTAGGGAACAGGATGACATGGTATTGATGTGATGTTAGGGAACAGGATGACATGGTATTGATGTGATGTTAGGAACAGGATGAGATGGTATTGATGTAGATGTTAGGAACAGGATGACATGGTATTGATGTGGATGTTAGGAACAGGATGAGATGGTATTGATGTGGATGTTAGGAACAGGATGACATGGTATTGATGTGGATGTTAGGGAACAGGATGAGATGGCATTGATGTAGATGTTAGGAACAGGATGACATGGTATTGATGTGGATGTTAGGGAACAGGATGAGATGGTATTGATGTGATGTTAGGGAACAGGATGACATGGTATTGATGTGATGTTAGGGAACAGGATGAGATGGTATTGATGTAGATGTTAGGAACAGGATGAGATGGCATTGATGTAGATGTTAGGAACAGGATGAGATGGCATTGATGTAGATGTTAGGGAACAGGATGAGATGGTATTGATGTGGATGTTAGGGAACAGGATGAGATGGTATTGATGTAGATGTTAGGAACAGGATGAGATGGTATTGATGTAGATGTTAGGAACAGGATGAGATGGTATTGATGTAGATGTTAGGGAACAGGATGAGATGGTATTGATGTAGATGTTAGGGAACAGGATGAGATGGTATTGATGTAGATGTTAGGGAACAGGATGAGATGGTATTGATGTGGATGTTAGGGAACAGGATGAGATGGTATTGATGTAGATGTTAGGAACAGGATGAGATGGTATTGATGTAGATGTTAGGAACAGGATGAGATGGTATTGATGTGGATGTTAGGAACAGGATGAGATGGTATTGATGTGGATGTTAGGAACAGGATGACATGGCATTGATGTGGATGTTAGGGAACAGGATGACATGGTATTGATGTGATGTTAGGGAACAGGATGACATGGTATTGATGTAGATGTTAGGAACAGGATGAGATGGTATTGATGTAGATGTTAGGGAACAGGATGAGATGGTATTGATGTAGATGTTAGGGAACAGGATGACATGGTATTGATGTGGATGTTAGGGAACAGGATGACATGGTATTGATGTAGATGTTAGGGAACAGGATGAGATGGTATTGATGTAGATGTTAGGGAACAGGATGAGATGGTATTGATGTAGATGTTAGGGAACAGGATGAGATGGTATTGATGTAGATGTTAGGGAACAGGATGAGATGGTATTGATGTGGATGTTAGGGAACAGGATGAGATGGTATTGATGTGGATGTTAGGGAACAGGATGAGATGGTATTGATGTGGATGTTAGGGAACAGGATGAGATGGTATTGATGTGGATGTTAGGGAACAGGATGAGATGGTATTGATGTGGATGTTAGGGAACAGGGTGAGATGGTATTGATGTGGATGTTAGGGAACAGGATGAGATGGTATTGATGTAGATGTTAGGGAACAGGATGAGATGGTATTGATGTAGATGTTAGGAACAGGATGAGATGGTATTGATGTAGATGTTAGGACAGGATGAGATGGTATTGATGTAGATGTTAGGGAACAGGATGAGATGGTATTGATGTAGATGTTAGGGAACAGGATGAGATGGTATTGATGTAGATGTTAGGAACAGGATGAGATGGTATTGATGTAGATGTTAGGGAACAGGATGAGATGGTATTGATGTGGATGTTAGGGAACAGGATGAGATGGTATTGATGTGGATGTTAGGAACAGGATGAAATGGTATTGATGTGGATGTTTGGGAACAGGATGAGATGGTATTGATGTGGATGTTAGGGAACAGGATGAGATGGTATTGATGTGGATGTTAGGGAACAGGATGAGATGGTATTGATGTGGATGTTAGGGAACAGGATGAGATGGTATTGATGTAGATGTTAGGGAACAGGGTGAGATGGTATTGATGTAGATGTTAGGGAACAGGATGAGATGGTATTGATGTAGATGTTAGGGAACAGGATGAGATGGTATTGATGTAGATGTTAGGGAACAGGATGAGATGGTATTGATGTAATGTTAGGAACAGGGTGAGATGGCATTGATGTGGATGTTAGGGACAGATCATCTAGATGGAACAGGATGAGATGGTATTGATGTAGATGTTAGGGACAGATCATCTAGATGGAACAGGATGAGATGGTATTGATGTAGATGTTAGGAACAGGATGAGATGGTATTGATGTAGATGTTAGGGAACAGGATGAGATGGTATTGATGTAGATGTTAGGAACAGGGTGAGATGGTATTGATGTGGATGTTAGGGACAGATCATCTAGATGGAACAGGATGAGATGGTATTGATGTAGATGTTAGGGACAGATCATCTAGATGGAACAGGATGAGATGGTATTGATGTAGATGTTAGGAACAGGATGAGATGGTATTGATGTAGATGTTAGGAACAGGATGAGATGGTATTGATGTGGATGTTAGGGAACAGGATGAGATGGTATTGATGTGATGTTAGGGAACAGGGTGAGATGGTATTGATGTAGATGTTAGGGAACAGGATGAGATGGTATTGATGTGGATGTTAGGGAACAGGATGAGATGGTATTGATGTAGATGTTAGGGAACAGGATGAGATGGTATTGATGTAGATGTTAGGGAACAGGATGAGATGGTATTGATGTAGATGTTAGGGAACAGGATGAGATGGTATTGATGTGGATGTTAGGGAACAGGATGAGATGGTATTGATGTGGATGTTAGGAACAGGATGAGATGGTATTGATGTGGATGTTTGGGAACAGGATGAGATGGTATTGATGTGGATGTTTGGGAACAGGATGAGATGGTATTGATGTGGATGTTAGGAACAGGATGAGATGGTATTGATGTGGATGTTAGGGAACAGGATGAGATGGTATTGATGTGGATGTTAGGGAACAGGATGAGATGGTATTGATGTAGATGTTAGGGAACAGGATGAGATGGTATTGATGTAGATGTTAGGGAACAGGATGAGATGGTATTGATGTAGATGTTAGGGAACAGGATGAGATGGTATTGATGTAGATGTTAAGGAACAGGATGAGATGGTATTGATGTAGATGTTAGGGAACAGGATGAGATGGTATTGATGTGGATGTTAGGGACAGATCATCTAGATGGAACAGGATGAGATGGTATTGATGTAGATGTTAGGGACAGATCATCTAGATGGAACAGGATGAGATGGTGTTGATGTAGATGTTAGGGAACAGGATGAGATGGTATTGATGTAGATGTTAGGGACAGATCATCTAAATGGAACAGGATGAGATGGTATTGATGTGGATGTTAGGGAACAGGATGAGATGGTATTGATGTGGATGTTAGGGACAGATCATCTAGATGGAACAGGATGAGATGGTATTGATGTAGATGTTAGGGACAGATCATCTAGATGGAACAGGATGAGATGGTATTGATGTAGATGTTAGGGAACAGGATGAGATGGTATTGATGTAGATGTTAGGGAACAGGATGAGATGGTATTGATGTGGATGTTAGGGAACAGGATGAGATGGTATTGATGTGATGTTAGGGAACAGGATGAGATGGTATTGATGTGGATGTTAAGGAACAGGATGAGATGGTATTGATGTAGATGTTAGGGAACAGGATGAGATGGTATTGATGTGATGTTAGGGGAACAGGATGAGATGGTATTGATGTGGATGTTAGGAACAGGATGAGATGGTATTGATGTAGATGTTAGGAACAGGATGAGATGGTATTGATGTAGATGTTAGGAACAGGATGAGATGGTATTGATGTGGATGTTAGGAACAGGATGAGATGGTATTGATGTAGATGTTAGGGAACAGGATGAGATGGTATTGATGTGATGTTAGGAACAGGATGAGATGGTATTGATGTAGATGTTAGGGAACAGGGTGAAATGGCATTGATGTAGATGTTAGGAACAGGATGAGATGGTATTGATGTAGATGTTAGGGAACAGGATGAGATGGTATTGATGTAGATGTTAGGAACAGGATGAGATGGTATTGATGTAGATGTTAGGAACAGGGTGAAATGGTATTGATGTAGATGTTAGGAACAGGATGAGATGGTATTGATGTAGATGTTAGGAACAGGATGAGATGGTATTGATGTGGATGTTAGGGAACAGGATGAGATGGTATTGATGTAGATGTCAGGGAACAGGATGAGATGGCATTGATGTAGATGTCAAGGGAACAGGATGAGATGGTATTGATGTAGATGTCAGGGAACAGGATGAGATGGTATTGATGTAGATGTTAGGAACAGGATGAGATGGTATTGATGTAGATGTCAGGGAACAGGGTGAGATGGCATTGATGTAGATGTTAGGGAACAGGATGAGATGGTATTGATGTAGATGTTAGGAACAGGATGAGATGGTATTGATGTGGATGTTAGGGAACAGGATGAGATGGTATTGATGTAGATGTTAGGGAACAGGATGAGATGGTGTTGATGTAGATGTTAGGGAACAGGATGAGATGGTATTGATGTAGATGTTAGGGAACAGGATGAGATGGTATTGATGTGGATGTTAGGGAACAGGATGAGATGGTATTGATGTAGATGTTAGGGAACAGGATGAGATGGTATTGATGTAGATGTTAGGGAACAGGATGAGATGGTATTGATGTAGATGTTAGGGAACAGGATGAGATGGTATTGATGTAGATGTTAGGGAACAGGATGAGATGGTATTGATGTGATGTTAGGAACAGGATGAGATGGCATTGATGTAGATGTTTGGGGACAGGATGAGATGGTATTGATGTAGATGTTAGGAACAGGATGAGATGGTATTGATGTGGATGTTAGGGAACAGGATGAGATGGTATTGATGTAGATGTTAGGGAACAGGATGAGATGGTATTGATGTAGATGTTAGGAACAGGATGAGATGGTATTGATGTAGATGTTAGGGAACAGGATGAGATGGTATTGATGTAGATGTTAGGGAACAGGATGAGATGGTATTGATGTAGATGTTAGGGAACAGGGTGAGATGGCATTGATGTAGATGTTAGGAACAGGATGAGATGGTATTGATGTAGATGTTAGGGAACAGGATGAGATGGTATTGATGTGGATGTTAGGGAACAGGATGAGATGGTATTGATGTGATGTTAGGGAACAGGATGAGATGGTATTGATGTAGATGTTAGGGAACAGGATGAGATGGTATTGATGTAGATGTTAGGGAACAGGATGAGATGGTATTGATGTGGATGTTAGGGAACAGGATGAGATGGTATTGATGTAGATGTTAGGGAACAGGATGAGATGGTATTGATGTGGATGTTAGGGAACAGGATGAGATGGTATTGATGTAGATGTTAGGGAACAGGATGAGATGGTATTGATGTAGATGTTAGGGAACAGGATGAGATGGTATTGATGTAGATGTTAGGGAACAGGATGAGATGGTATTGATGTAGATGTTAGGGAACAGGATGAGATGGTATTGATGTGGATGTTAGGGAACAGGATGAGATGGTATTGATGTAGATGTTAGGGAACAGGATGAGATGGTATTGATGTAGATGTTAGGGAACAGGATGAGATGGTATTGATGTAGATGTTAGGGAACAGGATGAGATGGTATTGATGTGGATGTTAGGGAACAGGATGAGATGGTATTGATGTAGATGTTAGGGAACAGGATGAGATGGTATTGATGTAGATGTTAGGGAACAGGATGAGATGGTATTGATGTAGATGTCAGGGAACAGGATGAGATGGTATTGATGTAGATGTTAGGGAACAGGATGAGATGGTATTGATGTAGATGTTAGGGAACAGGATGAGATGGTATTGATGTAGATGTTAGGGAACAGGATGAGATGGTATTGATGTAGATGTTAGGGAACAGGATGAGATGGTATTGATGTGGATGTTAGGGAACAGGATGAGATGGTATTGATGTAGATGTTAGGGAACAGGATGAGATGGTATTGATGTAGATGTTAGGGAACAGGATGAGATGGTATTGATGTAGATGTTAGGGAACAGGATGAGATGGTATTGATGTGGATGTTAGGGAACAGGATGAGATGGTATTGATGTAGATGTTAGGGAACAGGATGAGATGGTATTGATGTGGATGTTAGGGAACAGGATGAGATGGTATTGATGTAGATGTTAGGGAACAGGATGAGATGGTATTGATGTGGATGTTAGGGAACAGGATGAGATGGTATTGATGTGGATGTTGGAACAGGATGAGATGGTATTGATGTGGATGTTAGGGAACAGGATGAGATGGTATTGATGTGGATGTTAGGGAACAGGATGAGATGGTATTGATGTGGATGTTAGGGAACAGGATGAGATGGTATTGATGTGGATGTTAGGGAACAGGATGAGATGGTATTGATGTAGATGTTAGGGAACAGGATGAGATGGTATTGATGTGGATGTTAGGGAACAGGATGAGATGGTATTGATGTGGATGTTAGGGAACAGGATGAGATGGTATTGATGTGGATGTTAGGGAACAGGATGAGATGGTATTGATGTGGATGTTAGGGAACAGGATGAGATGGTATTGATGTGGATGTTAGGGAACAGGATGAGATGGTATTGATGTGGATGTTAGGGAACAGGATGAGATGGTATTGATGTGGATGTTAGGAACAGGATGAGATGGTATTGATGTGGATGTTAGGGAACAGGATGAGATGGTATTGATGTGGATGTTAGGAACAGGATGAGATGGTATTGATGTAGATGTTAGGAACAGGATGAGATGGTATTGATGTGGATGTTAGGGAACAGGATGAGATGGTATTGATGTGGATGTTAGGGAACAGGATGAGATGGTATTGATGTGGATGTTAGGGAACAGGATGAGATGGTATTGATGTGGATGTTAGGGAACAGGATGAGATGGTATTGATGTGGATGTTAGGGAACAGGATGAGATGGTATTGATGTGGATGTTAGGGAACAGGATGAGATGGTATTGATGTGGATGTTAGGGAACAGGATGAGATGGTATTGATGTGGATGTTAGGGAACAGGATGAGATGGTATTGATGTAGATGTTAGGGAACAGGATGAGATGGTATTGATGTAGATGTTAGGGAACAGGATGAGATGGTATTGATGTAGATGTTAGGGAACAGGATGAGATGGTATTGATGTAGATGTTAGGGAACAGGATGAGATGGTATTGATGTAGATGTTAGGGAACAGGATGAGATGGTATTGATGTGGATGTTAGGGAACAGGATGAGATGGTATTGATGTAGATGTTAGGGAACAGGATGAGATGGTATTGATGTGGATGTTAGGGAACAGGATGAGATGGTATTGATGTAGATGTTAGGGAACAGGATGAGATGGTATTGATGTAGATGTTAGGGAACAGGATGAGATGGTATTGATGTGATGTTAGGGAACAGGATGAGATGGTATTGATGTGGATGTTAGGGAACAGGATGAGATGGTATTGATGTAGATGTTAGGGAACAGGATGAGATGGTATTGATGTAGATGTTAGGGAACAGGATGAGATGGTATTGATGTGATGTTAGGGAACAGGATGAGATGGTATTGATGTGGATGTTAGGGAACAGGATGAGATGGTATTGATGTGGATGTTAGGGAACAGGATGAGATGGTATTGATGTAGATGTTTGGGACAGGATGAGATGGTATTGATGTAGATGTTAGGGAACAGGATGAGATGGTATTGATGTGGATGTTAGGGAACAGATCATCTAGATGGATGAGATGGTATTGATGTAGATGTTAGGGAACAGGATGAGATGGTATTGATGTAGATGTTAGGGAACAGGATGAGATGGTATTGATGTAGATGTTAGGGAACAGGATGAGATGGTATTGATGTGGATGTTAGGGAACAGGATGAGATGGTATTGATGTAGATGTTAGGGAACAGGATGAGATGGTATTGATGTAGATGTTAGGGAACAGGATGAGATGGTATTGATGTAGATGTTAGAACAGGATGAGATGGTATTGATGTGATGTTAGGGAACAGGATCATCTAGATGGAACAGGATGAGATGGTATTGATGTAGATGTTAGGGAACAGGATGAGATGGTATTGATGTAGATGTTAGGGAACAGGATGAGATGGTATTGATGTGGATGTTAGGGAACAGGATGAGATGGTATTGATGTAGATGTTAGGGAACAGGATGAGATGGTATTGATGTGGATGTTAGGGAACAGGATGAGATGGTATTGATGTAGATGTTAGGGAACAGGATGAGATGGTATTGATGTGGATGTTAGGGAACAGGATGAGATGGTATTGATGTAGATGTTAGGGAACAGGATGAGATGGTATTGATGTAGATGTTAGGGAACAGGATGAGATGGTATTGATGTGGATGTTAGGGAACAGGATGAGATGGTATTGATGTAGATGTTAGGGAACAGGATGAGATGGTATTGATGTAGATGTTAGGGAACAGGATGAGATGGTATTGATGTAGATGTTAGGGAACAGGATGAGATGGTATTGATGTAGATGTTAGGGAACAGGATGAGATGGTATTGATGTAGATGTTAGGGAACAGGATGAGATGGTATTGATGTAGATGTTAGGGAACAGGATGAGATGGTATTGATGTAGATGTTAGGGAACAGGATGAGATGGTATTGATGTGGATGTTAGGGAACAGGATGAGATGGTATTGATGTAGATGTTAGGGAACAGGATGAGATGGTATTGATGTAGATGTTAGGGAACAGGATGAGATGGTATTGATGTGGATGTTAGGGAACAGGATGAGATGGTATTGATGTAGATGTTAGGGAACAGGATGAGATGGTATTGATGTGGATGTTAGGGAACAGGATGAGATGGTATTGATGTGGATGTTAGGGAACAGGATGAGATGGTATTGATGTAGATGTTAGGGAACAGGATGAGATGGTATTGATGTGGATGTTAGGGAACAGGATGAGATGGTATTGATGTGGATGGAACAGGATGAGATGGTATTGATGTGGATGTTAGGGAACAGGATGAGATGGTATTGATGTGGATGTTAGGGAACATAAACTAGATGGAACAGGATGAGATGGTATTGATGTGGATGTTAGGGACAGGATCAGATGGTATTGAGATGTTAGAACAGGATGAGATGGTATTGATGTAGATGTTAGGGAACAGGATGAGATGGTATTGATGTAGATGTTAGGGAACAGGATGAGATGGTATTGAGGTGGGTGTTAGGGAACAGGATGAGATGGTATTGAGGTGGGTGTTAGGGAACAGGATGAGATGGTATTGATGTGATGTTAGGGATGTGTGTCTGTTCCTCTGTCGTCTTGACGTGAATTAACATCCACATCACTTCTGCCCCCTGGTGGTGAGAACTGTCCAGTGGAAACGGTTTCCAATTTCTTTTGTTAATTTATTTAGTTTTATTATAAGATGTTTAATATACAACATGTAAAGTTTTGTTCCCGTGTTTCTTGATCTGGAAAAAGAAGATTCCAAAGTTTATTCCTCACATTTTGTGCACATCCCTGTTAGATTATCTGTCCAAGAGAAATGCTCACTATCCACCTGACAGGTGCTGCATATCACGAAGCTGATTAAAACAGCGTGATCATTACACAGGTGCGCCTTGTGCTGACGACAGTAAGGCTACACAACCACATCTTTCCAAGAAGTCACACTCAATACATTACCACGTCTTTCCTACAGGAGGTCTCTAAATACACTACCACATCTTTCCTACAGAGGTCTCTAAATACACTACCACATCTTTCCTACAGAGGTCTCTAAATACACTACCACATCTTTCCTACAGAGGTCTCTAAATACACTACCACATCTTTCCTACAGAGGTCTCTAAATACACTACCACATCTTTCCTACAGAGGTCTCTAAATACACTACCACATCTTTCCTACAGAGGTCTCTAAATACACTACCACATCTTTCCTACAGAGGTCTCTAAATACACTACCACATCATTCCTACAGAGGTCTCTAAATACACTACCACATCTTTCCTACAGAGGTCTCTAAATACACTACCACATCTTTCCTACAGAGGTCACTAAAGACTAGATCTACCAACAACCACTGAACCTCAAAATATTTTTACATAACCAATAAATGAGAGATGTGAAGAAAGAAAAAAACACGTAGTTGATTTCTGTTCTCCCTCGGGTCACCTTATGTAGCTCAGTTGGTAGAGCATGGCGCTTGTAACGCCAGGGTAGTGGGTTCGATCCCCGGGACCACCCATACGTAGAATGTATGCACACATGACTGTAAGTCGCTTTGGATAAAAGCGTCCGCTAAATGGCATATATTATTATTATTATTATTAACGTGTGGGCCTTGCTACCAGCCTGAAAGTAGTTTACAAACATCACTCAGCTGCTGCTTATCTTCTTCAGTGGTTGAATATAGAATTAAAATAACCAGAAGAATCTTTACCAGCGGCTACAGTAGTTTAAAAACATACAAACAGAACATCTGGGATATTATACGTTTTTTACAAATCTTCTAAAAAACAGGGATAGCATTTCTTCTATAACACCATTATCCAACACCATCTACAAAAACAGCAAAATATTCTTTATTGGAAAAAATAATAATAATCTAGTCATAGCAAAATAATTACACATGGCACGGCTCTGAGAAACCACAGGTGGAAAACACAGCAAACAGACTTAAAATGGGCAACGAGAAACAAAAGGCATGTATTGGTATATAATATATAGATATATCCACTGTGTTGGTATATAATATATAGATATATCCACTGTGTTGGTATATAATATATAGATATATCCACTGTGTTGGTATATAATATATAGATATATATCCACTGTGTTGGTATATAATATATAGATATATATCCACTGTGTTGGTATATAATATATAGATATATCCACTGTGTTGGTATATAATATATAGATATATATCCACTGTGTTGGTATATAATATATAGATATATATCCACTGTGTTGGTATATAATATATAGATATATCCACTGTGTTGGTATATAATATATAGATATATCCACTGTGTTGGTATATAATATATAGATATATCCACTGTGTTGGTATATAATATATAGATATATCCACTGTGTTGGTATATAATATATAGATATATCCACTGTGTTGGTATATAATATATAGATATATCCACTGTGTTGGTATATAATATATAGATATATATCCACTGTGCAGAATGAGAAACAAAAGGCATGTATTGGTATATAATATATAGATATATATCCACTGTGTTGTATTGTATATAATATATAGATATATATCCACTGTGTTGGCATGTATTGTATATAATATATAGATATATATCCACTGTGTTGGTATATAATATATAGATATATCCACTGTGTTGGTATATAATATATAGATATATCCACTGTGTTGGTATATAATATATAGATATATCCACTGTGTTGGTATATAATATATAGATATATCCACTGTGTTGGTATATAATATATAGATATATCCACTGTGTTGGTATATAATATATAGATATATATCCACTGTGTTGGTATATAATATATAGATATATCCACTGTGTTGGTATATAATATATAGATATATCCACTGTGTTGGTATATAATATATAGATATATCCACTGTGTTGGTATATAATATATAGATATATCCACTGTGTTGGTATATAATATATAGATATATCCACTGTGTTGGTATATAATATATAGATATATCAATATAATATATAGATATATCCACTGTGTTTATATAATAATAATATATCCACTGTGTTGGTATATAATATATAGATATATCCACTGTGTTGGTATATAATATATAGATATATCCACTGTGTTGGTATATAACATATAGATATATCCACTGTGTTGGTATATAATATATCGATATATCCACTGTGTTGGTAATAACATTTATATCCACTGTGTTGGTATATAATATATAGATATATCCACTGTGTTGGTATATAATATATAGATATATCCACTGTGTTGGTATATAATATATAGATATATCCACTGTGTTGGTATATAATATATAGATATATCCACTGTGCAGAATGCGTCCAAATTAACCTTGTCGTGTTGCAAAACATTTTTTTTTAATAATAAAAATAAACATTTCGGGTAACTTTCCCCATATTCCCGGGTAACTTTCCCCATATTCCCGGGTAACTTTCCCCATATTCCCGGGTAACTTTCCCCATATTCCCGGGTAACTTTCCCCATATTCCCGGGTAACTTTCCCCATATTCCCGGGTAACTTTCCCCATATTCCCGGGTTTTCCAGGAATCCTGGTTGGAAGATGCTAGATTTCTTCCTTGTTCCCTCCAACCTGGATTTATAGAGAATATGGGAATTTGGGGAAAAGTTACTGTAATTTTGCAACACTAAGTCATCTACAATTCCAACAGATGACAGGAATGTTATGGTCAGGAGAGAGGACATCAACAATAATGTGATTGATGATTTTGTAATGTTTCATAACCAAGGGAATCCAGGGTTTGGACCATGGAAATAGACTAAATATGTAGAGTACCAATATGTATACAGAACAAAAATATAAATGCAACATGTAAAGTATTGGTCCCATGTTTCATGAGCTGAAATAGAAGATCCCTGAAATTTGCCATACGCACAAAAAGCTTATTTCTCTCATTTTGTGCACAAATTCATTTACATCCCTGTTAGTGAGTATTTCTCCTTTGCCAAGGGAATCCATCCAGCTGGCAGGTGTGGCATATCAAGAAGCTGATTAAATCAGCATTACACATGTGCACCTTGTGCTGGGGACAATAAAAGGCTACTATAAAATGTGCGGTTTTGTCACACAACACAACACCACAGATGTTATGAGGGAGTGTGCAATTGGCATGGTGACTGCAGGAATGTCCACCACAGCTGTTGCCCGAGAATTGAATGTTAATATCTCTACCATAAGCCGCCTAACGTATTTTTGTGTTTACATGTTGCGTTTATATTTTTTGTTCAGTAGTGTCGCAATAGAGGAATATTTTACATTCAAACAGAAATGAGGAGAATGAATTAATGTTCATCTTTCATCAAGGCCTTGGAAAAACCGGACAAGTGACCAAAAAGAGACGCGAGATGAGAAACAGAGGCGGTATTAGACATAACAGAAGTGATATTAACAGGAAGTCACCAAGTGCCTGAATTTCAGCCTCAGTCAGATAAATAACAATGTGATATACTGAAAGTCTAATGCAGTAGCTGGAATCATACCGGCTTAGCAGACTTAAAATCAGGATTATAAATAATATCCATTATGTATACATTTACACATGTCAACATTCTCCACCCTACTCTAACCACCTGACAGGACATGCGTGGACGACATCCTGCCACTGTTTTTGGTTTGACTGGTGCTGAGAGCTACAGTAAGTCCCACTGAACGCCATAGAAACAGGAATTCAAATGAGCTGCTTGCATATTTGTTTTTTCCTAGGAGATTTTTACGGAGTCACAAAGTCAATTGTCTATATCGTAAAAATACATCAAAACAAACATTTTTTTTTTGGTGTTAATTTAAGGTTAGGCATAAGGTTAGCAGTGTGGTTACGGTTAGGCATAAGGTTAGCAGTGTGGTTAAGGTTAGGCATAAGGTTAGCAGTGTGGTTACGGTTAGGCATAAGGTTAGCAGTGTGGTTACGGTTAGGCATCAGGTTAGCAGTGTGGTTACGGTTAGGCATAAGGTTAGCAGTGTGGTTACGGTTAGGCATAAGGTTAGCAGTGTGGTTACGGTTAGGCATCAGGTTAGCAGTGTGGTTACGGTTAGGCATCAGGTTAGCAGTGTGGTTACGGTTAGGCATCAGGTTAGCAGTGTGGTTACGGTTAGGCATCAGGTTAGCAGTGTGGTTACGGTTAGGCATCAGGTTAGCAGTGTGGTTACGGTTAGGCATCAGGTTAGCAGTGTGGTTACGGTTAGGCATCAGGTTAGCAGTGTGGTTACGGTTAGGCATAAGGTTAGCAGTGTGGTTACGGTTAGGCATAAGGTTAGCAGTGTGGTTACGGTTAGGCATCAGGTTAGCAGTGTGGTTACGGTTAGGCATCAGGTTAGCAGTGTGGTTACGGTTAGGCATCAGGTTAGCAGTGTGGTTACGGTTAGGCATCAGGTTAGCAGTGTGGTTACGGTTAGGCATCAGGTTAGCAGTGTGGTTACGGTTAGGCATAAGGTTAGCAGTGTGGTTACGGTGGTTAGGCATTAGGTTAGCAGTGTGGTTATGGTTAGGCATCAGGTTAGCAGTGTGGTTATGGTTAGGCATTAGGTTAGCAGTGTGGTTACGGTTAGGCATCAGGTTAGCAGTGTGGTTACGGTTAGGCATCAGGTTAGCAGTGTGGTTACGGTTAGGCATAAGGTTAGCAGTGTGGTTACGGTTAGGCATAAGGTTAGCAGTGTGGTTACGGTTAGGCATAAGGTTAGCAGTGTGGTTACAGTTAGGCATCAGGTTAGCAGTGTGGTTAGGGTTAGGCATAAGGTTAGCAGTGTGGTTACGGTTAGGCATAAGGTTAGCAGTGTGGTTACGGTTAGGCATCAGGTTAGCAGTGTGGTTACGGTTAGGCATAAGGTTAGCAGTGTGGTTACGGTTAGGCATCAGGTTAGCAGTGTGGTTACGGTTAGGCATAAGGTTAGCAGTGTGGTTACGGTTAGGCATCAGGTTAGCAGTGTGGTTACGGTTAGGCATCAGGTTAGCAGTGTGGTTACGGTTAGGCATCAGGTTAGCAGTGTGGTTACGGTTAGGCATAAGGTTAGCAGTGTGGTTACGGTTAGGCATAAGGTTAGCAGTGTGGTTACGGTTAGGCATAAGGTTAGCAGTGTGGTTACGGTTAGGCATCAGGTTAGCAGTGTGGTTACGGTTAGGCATCAGGTTAGCAGTGTGGTTACGGTTAGGCATCAGGTTAGCAGTGTGGTTACGGTTAGGCATAAGGTTAGCAGTGTGGTTACGGTTAGGCATAAGGTTAGCAGTGTGGTTACGGTTAGGCATCAGGTTAGCAGTGTGGTTACGGTTAGGCATCAGGTTAGCAGTGTGGTTACGGTTAGGCATAAGGTTAGCAGTGTGGTTACGGTTAGGCATAAGGTTAGCAGTGTGGTTACGGTTAGGCATAAGGTTAGCAGTGTGGTTACGGTTAGGCATAAGGTTAGCAGTGTGGTTACGGTTAGGCATCAGGTTAGCAGTGTGGTTACGGTTAGGCATCAGGTTAGCAGTGTGGTTACGGTTAGGCATCAGGTTAGCAGTGTGGTTACGGTTAGGCATAAGGTTAGCAGTGTGGTTACGGTTAGGCATAAGGTTAGCAGTGTGGTTAGGGTTAGGCATCAGGTTAGCAGTGTGGTTACGGTTAGGCATCAGGTTAGCAGTGCGTTTAGGCATCAGGTTAGCAGTGTGGTTACGGTTAGGCATCAGGTTAGCAGTGCGGTTACGGTTAGGCATCAGGTTAGCAGTGTGGTTACGGTTAGGCATCAGGTTAGCAGTGTGGTTACGGTTAGGCATCAGGTTAGCAGTGTGGTTACGGTTAGGCATAAGGTTAGCAGTGTGGTTACGGTTAGGCATAAGGTTAGCAGTGTGGTTAGGCATCAGGTTAGCAGTGCGGTTACGGTTAGGCATCAGGTTAGCAGTGTGGTTACGGTTAGGCGTAAGGTTAGCAGTGTGGTTACAGTTAGGCATCAGGTTAGCAGTGTGGTTAGGGTTAGGCATAAGGTTAGCAGTGTGGTTACGGTTAGGCATCAGGTTAGCAGTGTGGTTAGGGTTAGGCATAAGGTTAGCAGTGTGGTTACAGTTAGGCATCAGGTTAGCAGTGTGGTGAAGGTTTAAAATAACATTTTACGAAGATTAATTGAAGAAATGGAGGGTTACTGACTTTATGGCTGGGATAACTAGTATCACGCCCTAAAATTTCCTAGGAAAAACTCATTTGCGAGCTTCTTAGCTTACACTTCTGGGGCGTGTTCATTAGGGTACACCATTGAAAATAGCTTTGAACAATTTAGGTTTACGTTCCAAAAGTTGTTATTGGACCAGTACAGTTCAGAGAACACTCAGCACCATTAGGCTGTACAGGTCTTCAGCCCGGTTATATTTTCTACAAATGCCTCAAAACCCTTCCTTCCTTCCATCCTTCCTTCCTTCCATAATAATTGTTCTGATTTGACAGGGTTTGTTGACAGAGATGTGATGGAGAGAAAACAACCACACGACAGACCAGATATAAATCACCAAGAAAGGACTGAAGGAAGAATTCAACAGGATCTCTATCTTCAGGGGGACTAGAGGAATACGGCCCTGTACACTGACCCAGGCAAACAGGGGAGTCATTTCATTGGTTCCAGCAGAATTATGAGGCGTGTCAATACGAGGTTGCAATAGAATCGGGGTTAAGATTTGTTTTGCTGCAAACTGTGAACATAAAATGGTTGATCAGATTCACTGTTTTCAATAAAACAGCACCAACTCTTTTATTGTACACATTGGACAGTCTAACAGAGAGGTCTTTGGAGACTGACTTCCGCCCTCTTTGAAGCAGAGGCCGTGCCCTCACTGTTTCCTGCCCACTTCCTGGTTACGAATATAGAACCCCAGGGCCACGTTCAGCAGCCAAAACGTTGCAGATAGAAACACGAGAAATAGAGCCAACATGATTCCTTATTCTACAGGACAGAGAGGGGATGTTTGTTCTACAGAGCATATTTCTATCTGAACGGTCCCAAACATTGTGTCTTGCTGAACGCCCCCCCGGGGAATGGATCATTATCAATGTTGCAGATGATTTGTAAACAGGGCTGCGTTCAGCAGAGCACACTGTTGTGGAATGTTGAGATATATTTTTTGTAGAACTAACATGCCTCTCTGACCTGCAGGATGAGGAATCCCAAAGCTCTATTCATGATATTTATGTCTGCAGGATGAGGAATCCCAAAGCTCTATTCATGATATTTATGTCTGCAGGATGAGGAATCCCAAAGCTCTATTCATGATGTTTATGTCTGCAGGATGAGGAATCCCAAAGCTCGATTCATGATGTTTATGTCTGCAGGATGAGGAAAAGCTCCATGATATTTATGTCAAAGCTCTATTCATGATGTTTATGTCTGCAGGATGAGGAATCCCAAAGCTCTATTCATGATATTTATGTCTGCAGGATGAGGAATCCCAAAGCTCTATTCATGATATTTATGTCTGCAGGATGAGGATATTTATGTCTGCAGGATGAGGAATCCCAAAGCTCTATTCATGATGTTTATGTCTGTCCCAAAGCTGATGTTTATGTCTGCAGGATGAGGAATCCCAAAGCTCTATTCATGATATTTATGTCTGCAGGATGAGGAATCCCAAAGCTCTATTCATGATATTTATGTCTGCAGGATGAGGAATCCCAAAGCTCTATTCATGATGTTTATGTCTGCAGGATGAGGAATCCCAAAGCTCTATTCATGATACTTATGTCTGCAGGATGAGGAATCCCAAAGCTCTATTCATGATGTTTATGTCTGCAGGATGAGGAATCCCAAAGCTCTATTCATGATGTTTATGTCTGCAGGATGAGGAATCCCAAAGCTCTATTCATGATGTTTATGTCTGCAGGATGAGGAATCCCAAAGCTCTATTCATGATATTTATGTCTGCAGGATGAGGAATCCCAAAGCTCTATTCATGATGTTTATGTCTGCAGGATGAGGAATCCCAAAGCTCTATTCATGATGTTTATGTCTGCAGGATGAGGAATCCCAAAGCTCTATTCATGATGTTTATGTCTGCAGGATGTCCCAAAGCTCTATTCATGATGTTTATGTCTGCAGGATGAGGAATCCCAAAGCTCTATTCATGATGTTTATGTCTGCAGGATGAGGAATCCCAAAGCTCTATTCATGATATTTATGTCTGCAGGATGAGGAATCCCAAAGCTCTATTCATGATATTTATGTCTGCAGGATGAGGAATCCCAAAGCTCTATTCATGATGTTTATGTCTGCAGGATGAGGAATCCCAAAGCTCGATTCATGATGTTTATGTCTGCAGGATGAGGAATCCCAAAGCTCGATTCATGATGTTTACGTCTGCAACGCTCCACAACGTTTTTAACTGCAGACTGAATGAGGCTCAGATGTGGATTTGCATGTTACAAATATTATTATTAAGACAGAGCCAATGACCGGTTTTCCTGCCCCTCTACGTACAGCCAGTCTTCCCGGCACAACACCCCTCTACGTACAGCCCGTCTTCCTGTCACAACGCCCCTCTACGTACAGCCTGTCTTCCTGTCACAACGCCCCTCTACGTACAGCCTGTCTTCCTGTCACAACGCCCCTCTACGTACAGCCTGTCTTCCTGTCACAACGCCCCTCTACGTACAGCCTGTCTTCCTGTCACAACGCCCCTCTACGTACAGCCTGTCTTCCTGTCACAACGCCCCTCTACGTACAGCCTGTCTTCCTGTCACAACACCCCTTAACGTACAGCCTGTCTTCCTGTCACAACACCCCTTAACGTACAGCCAGTCTTCCTGTCACAACACCCCTTAACGTACAGCCCGTCTTCCTGTCACAACACCCCTTAACGTACAGCCCGTCTTCCTGTCACAACACCCCTCTACGTACAGCCCGTCTTCCTGTCACAACGCCCCTCTACGTACAGCCTGTCTTCCTGTCACAACGCCCCTCTACGTACAGCCTGTCTTCCTGTCACAACGCCCCTCTACGTACAGCCTGTCTTCCTGTCACAACGCCCCTCTACGTACAGCCTGTCTTCCTGTCACAACACCCCTTAACGTACAGCCTGTCTTCCTGTCACAACACCCCTTAACGTACAGCATATAGATATATTAATTGACGCGAGACATTCCTGACCTGGGCACAGTGTATATATATGTAACTTATACAACATCCATTTCTTTCAACAGTAAAATACACAAAAACAAAAATGTACTATAATTGTCACCCAAAAAGAAATTGTGCAGACAGTTGATGAATACATTAGTTGATAAATAAACACCTTATAAAAACATACAGCTCTTTCGGCTAGATCGTCCTAGATGCAGATCACTGCGAGGAGATCAAATGTTAGTTACATCAACATTTCAATAATGGAAATTCTCAGACATAAACTGAAGTAAATCTTGTAGCGTCTTAAACACTCGTCTTCCTATAAACCTTTAAGGCAGCGGTGGAATAGAACATTCTGGATTTGACCTTCGACATGTTTTTTTTTTTACCATCTGACAAGAACAGTAATGATTGTGGATAAATAAAACAGTATTTCTCTGATCTGCTCGCAAACGGGCAGTAAACACTGTTGCAGAACATGAATGACCCACGAGCCAATCGCCTTGGTTACAGTTCAAGCTTTATCTTTGTTATAGTTTGTGGAGGGGAGGGGGGCGGGGGTTCGATATGAAAATGATAGTGGTCTTTGTGAAAATATGCTATAAGCAGCCATTTCAGCTTGACGGTTTCTTTGTTAAATGAAGATGTCAGGCTCACAAAGAGGCCCTGAAGCAAAGCTGAACAGAGTTGTTCCACAAACGTTTCTTCTGCATCCCTTCCATATTTAAGTTACAACTGTGCACCAATACTGTATTTTAACAGGCCCTTTAATATAGACCACAGAATCTGACTTTTAATATGAACAGACTTGCTACAGTGACATAAAGTCAGTATTTTGGCTAGATTTTAACCCACTTAAAGCTGCAATCAGCAGTAAAACAAACAATAAATGAACTCCCCGCCCCTGTTTTGGTAAAAAGCTGAGGGACTGGGCTGAAGAACCAGACAGGGCTATGGATGCAAGGACTGATGTGGTGACACTTGAGCTCATGAGGTATTTATCAGTTACATTCTTCAAGAATCAAAACTGGATGTAGCAACTGTTGACGGACACTTCAACCCCAAAAAGGTTTTCACCAACAATGTAAAGACCTAATTATTTGTTACTTTGACAAAGTCATTTCTAGAGATTAATTCATTTAATGTGATTAGTGAATTATAAAAAATAAAATAAAAACCTGTCCTTGATTTTAAGGTCAACCCTGTTACATGAACTGAACTCTCGTTTAAATATGTTGACACTATTCCAGTCAACCCTGTTCCATTATTTGGCACTTACTACAGTCACTGTTTTACAGCATTTTGAAAGCTCTTTGTGCAGTCAGACACACAGTGTTAAAGTGTTTTCATTAAGGTCCATCAGTCAGATCTCTTCAGACTGGGAAACGGGTTTGTTTTTAAAGTTGAACATGTGCTCCTTTTATTTCATTTCTTTTCCCAAGTTACATTCTCCAACAGGGACTCATTTCGTGGAACGACCAAACATCTTTATCTAGCACGGCCCAGACCAGCTGAGCACTCATACATTAGCCTGGTTCCAGATCAGTCTTGTGCCAGTCTTGCCAAATCTTACGGTCATTTTCACACCAAAACAGCTCTGGGATCAGACTCCTCTGTCTCCAACTCCTCATAATACAACATGGTACAGACTCTTTGTGCCGTCAGACACACAGCGGGGAATCATGAAAGATCCATCAGACTTGACCATCATAACGCCATGACGACCATTTAGAAAGCTCAGAGACACGTTGGTCTGCCATCGTACCGCCATGACGACCATTTAGAAAGCTCAGAGACACGTTGGTCTGCCATCGTACCGCCATGACGACCATTTAGAAAGCTCAGAGACACGTTGGTCTGCCATCGTACCGCCATGACGACCATTTAGAAAGCTCAGAGACACGTTGGTCTGCCATCGTAACGCCATGACGACCATTTAGAAAGCTCAGAGACACGTTGGTCTGCCATCGTACCGCCATGACGACCATTTAGAAAGCTCAGAGACACGTTGGTCTGCCATCGTAACGCCATGACGACCATTTAGAAAGCTCAGAGACACGTTGGTCTGCCATCGTAACGCCATGACGACCATTTAGAAAGCTCAGAGACACGTTGGTCTGCCATCGTAACGCCATGACGACCATTTAGAAAGCTCAGAGACACGTTGGTCTGCCATCGTACCGCCATGACGACCATTTAGAAAGCTCAGAGACACGTTGGTCTGCCATCGTACCGCCATCACAATCACACCCTCTTTATCTTGGGATTCAAAACCTGAAATGTTCATCCAAGATTCAACTTTGAAGACCGTTAACTAACATCAACAAACATGATAATAACATTAAAGCTGCCAATGTTCGACTGATCCTCCAAGAGTAATAATCCTTCCCTAAAAAATAAAAAAATAAAGTCTCAAAATTGTGTCTGACCTTTAGAATGTTAACAACCCTACCAAGTGTCACAAAACAGTGGCCACTGACCTCTCACAGAGTTACTATAACAACCAGCATAACAAAATGGCCGCCTGTCGTGGTGTCTGGTCCAGGCAGTTACCGACAGTTTAAGTCACCTGTCTTCCCTGGTTACTGACAGCTCAAATAAAAAATGGCCGCCGACACCTGTTGTCCCCGGTTACTGACAGCTCAAATAAAAAATGGCCGCTGACACCTGTTGTCCCCGGTTACTGACAGCTCAAATCAACAATGGCCACCGACACCTGTTGTCCCCGGTTTCTGAAGTCAAAATGGCCACCGACACCTGTTGTCCCCGGTTTCTGAAGTCAAAATGGCCACCGACACCTGTTGTCCCCGGTTTCTGAAGTCAAAATGGCCACCGACACCTGTTGTCCCCGGTTTCTGAAGTCAAAATGGAGACGGGCTGGGAAGTTACTGACAGGTCAAGTTGGGGTCATTGAGCCAGGCCCAGATCTGGATCATCTCCTGCGGTGTCCGGCTGTGTACCAGCATCAGACCCTTATAGGCACACGGGTTCCTCCTGTACTTCTCCTCAATGTCAAATGTCTTGAAGCCTTTATGCTTCTCCGGGCCCAGCCCCAGTTTCCTCAGACACATCCCTGTGTAGACGTCGTCGATGGGGTAGAGAGGTACGTGCTGCGAGGCTCCGTGCAGCCGTCTGGCCAGGTCCCCGGAGTACAGATACCCCCCTCCGCCTGCGTATGGCGGGTACTTGCCAACGAACAAACTCTCTGGGATGAAGTACTTCACCTTTTTATCCCTGTTCGGCCCCGCGTTGGTGATCACATCCCCTACAAACAGGTCCCTTGCCCGGGGCCCCGAGAGGCCCTTGAGGAAGGCCAGGATCCTCAACGTATTGACAAAGACGTCATCGTCCCCTTTAAAGACGAACTGAGCTCCAGGGCAGCGTGTGGTCATCCAGTCCAGGAAGAGCACCTCCTTGACGGTCAGGTTGAAGAACGAGTCCCGGTAGTCCCACTGGGGGTAGAGTTAAAACTATTATTATACAACAACAAAATATACTACATACAGATTTGAGTATTTGGTTCATTATTCCACTGTTTATCCCATTTTATATGTCAGCACACTAAGAGTCTGAGTATTATTATTATTATTATTATTATTATATATTATTATATTATCCCTGTGTCACACCAATACTGCAACATTAGACAAGACATATAGTTGAAGTCAGAAGTTTACATACACTTAGGTTGGAGTCATTAAAACTCGTTTTTCTCATTTCTTGTTAACAAAATATAGTTTTGGCGGTTAGGACATTACATTGTACATGACAAGTAAAAATAAAAGGTTTGACCCAAGTTCAACAAATTAAAAAGGCAACGCTACCAAATACTAATTGAATGTATGTAAACTTCTGACCCACTGGGAATGTGATGAAATAAATAAAAAGCTGAAATAAATCATTTCTCTCTGATATTATTCTGACATTTCACATTCTTAAAATAAAATGGTGATCCTAAATGACCTAAGACAGGGAATTTTTACTAGGATTAAAATGTCAGGAATTGTGAAAAACTGAGTTTAAATGTATTTGGCGAAGGTGTATGTAAACGTCTGACTTCCAACTGTATTACAGATCAAAACCAACATTGTGGACCAGTCAGTGAGTTCTAAAGACACCATACAACATCACCACACAAATACCATAATATATTTAAACACACCCCCCTTGTCAACTGATGAACCGGTGTGTCAATCTAAGTAACATAATAACATGAACCCCCATCAAAATCTGCCAGTTTCAGGTAGAGATCTGTTTGGTGGTGGTGGGGGGGGGGTTCAATATGTAAGATAACACATCTAACATTTCCTGAGCGTCTTATAGCTCCTTGATATGGGACTGACACTTCAAAACCTTGTTCGTTAGGATTTGTTCTTTGCCCGTCTTCTCTGGTATTTATCAATGTGTTATGGGATTTGGGAGTAAAAGGACAAATTCAATATTTTATCAAATCATTTTAAAAATGTATATTTTTTTATACCTATGACCAACTTAAAACAATTCTATGTCAGCTTATAACCCCCACCCCCTCCCAACATTTTAGGGTGTTTTTCCATAAAGTCCCCTTTCAAATAACCGATCTCGGTCCCCTTTCAAATAACCCATCTCGGTCCCCTTTCAAATAACCCATCTCGGTCCCCTTTCAAATAACCCATCTCGGTCCCCTTTCAAATAACCCATCTCGGTCCCCTTTCAAATAACCCATCTCGGTCCCCTTTCAAATAACCCATCTCGGTCCCCTTTCAAATAACCCATCTCGGTCCCCTTTCAAATAACCCATCTCGGTCCCCTTTCAAATAACCCATCTCGGTCCCCTTTCAAATAACCCATCTCGGTCCCCTTTCAAATAACCCATCTCGGTCCCCTTTCCCCTTTCAAATAACCCATCTCGGTCCCCTTTCAAATAACCCATCTCGGTCCCCTTTCAAATAACCCATCTCGGTCCCCTTTCAAATAACCCATCTCGGTCCCCTTTCAAATAACCCATCTCGGTCCCCTTTCAAATAACCCATCTCGGTCCCCTTTCAAATAACCCATCTCGGTCCCCTTTCAAATAACCCATCTCGGTCCCCTTTCAAATAACCCATCTCGGTCCCCTTTCAAATAACCCATCTCGGTCCCCTTTCAAATAACCCATCTCGGTCCCCTTTCAAATAACCCATCTCGGTCCCCTTTCAAATAACCCATCTCGGTCCCCTTTCAAATAACCCATCTCGGTCCCCTTTCAAATAACCCATCTCGGTCCCCTTTCAAATAACCGATCTCGGTCCCCTTTCAAATAACCGATCTCGGTCCCCTTTCAAATAACCGATCTCGGTCCCCTTTCAAATAACCGATCTCGGTCCCCTTTCAAATAACCGATCTCGGTCCCCTTTCAAATAACCGATCTCGGTCCCCTTTCAAATAACCGATCTCGGTCCCCTTTCAAATAACCGATCTCGGTCCCCTTTCAAATAACCGATCTCGGTCCCCTTTCAAATAACCGATCTCGGTCCCCTTTCAAATAACCGATCTCGGTCCCCTTTCAAATAACCGATCTCGGTCCCCTTTCAAATAACCGATCTCGGTCCCCTTTCAAATAACCGATCTCGGTCCCCTTTCAAATAACCGATCTCGGTCCCCTTTCAAATAACCGATCTCGGTCCCCTTTCAAATAACCCATCTCGGTCCCCTTTCAAATAACCCATCTCGGTCCCCTTTCAAATAACCCATCTCGGTCCCCTTTCAAATAACCCATCTCGGTCCCCTTTCAAATAACCCATCTCGGTCCCCTTTCAAATAACCCATCTCGGTCCCCTTTCAAATAACCCATCTCGGTCCCCTTTCAAATAACCCATCTCGGTCCCCTTTCAAATAACCCATCTCGGTCCCCTTTCAAATAACCGATCTCGGTCCCCTTTCAAATAACCGATCTCGGTCCCCTTTAAAATAACCGATCTCAGTAAATATATATATAAAATATATATATAAAAAAGGCTTTGCCCTTGTATGAGGATGCCACTGGGAAAGAAATTGCACAAATTAACTTTTAACAAGGCACACCTGTTAATTGAAATGCATTCCAGGTGACTACCTCGTGAAACTGAGTGTGCAAAGCTGTCATCAAGGCAAAGGGTGGCTACTTTGAAGAATCTCAAATATATTTTGGTTAATACATGATTCCACATTTGTTATTTCATAGTTTGTGTCGTAACTATTATTCTACAATGTAGAAAATAGGAAAAGTAAATAACAAACCTGGAATGAGTAGGTGTTCCCAAACGTCTGACGATAACATGTATATTATTGACACCCAGAGGACGTTAACGTGTCTATTATTGACACCCTGAGGACATTAACGTCTCTATTATTGACACCCTGAGGACATTAACGTGTCTATTATTGACACCCACAGGACATTAACGTGTCTATTATTGACACCCAGAGGACATTAACGTGTCTATTATTGACACCCAGAGGACATTAACGTGTCTATTATTGACACCCAGAGGACATTAACGTGTCTATTATTGACACCCTGAGGACATTAACGTGTCTATTATTGACACCCTGAGGACATTAACGTGTCTATTATTGACACCCTGAGGACATTAACGTGTCTATTATTGACACCCTGAGGACATTAACGTGTCTATTATTGATACCTGCAGGATGTCGCGGTGGTGAGCGTTCTCATAGCGCAGCATCTCCGACAGATCTGGGTGGTGGTCCACGGCCGTGGTGTTGCCGAGCAGGAACACCGTGACAACCGTCCGGTTGGCGAGGACGCCGGCTCGACCCCACGACTGGCGGATGGCCTGGCGGCGGTCAAAGTGAGGAGCGAGGGATTTGACGGCCAGTAGGAGGAAGGGCGGCTCCCCTCTCCGGGTCTTTTGGCAGACATGAGGCTGGTCCACCACGAGAGGGTACGACCGACAGCGCATGTAGAGCAGGAAGTCTTTGAAACGAGGAGGTAGGGAATTGTAGTCTTTCACGTGAGTGGTGACTCTGTAGTCCGGTTGGCACGGGTCAGGGTTCAGCCCCGTGTCGTTGAGCCAATCAGGGACAGGTCTGACATCAACATCGCTAGTGTTGTTACTATTGGAGGAGGCGAGGATGGGGTTGTGTTGGAGGTCCCGTCTCTGTTGCTGGCGGTTCCAGTAGGCCTGACTAGGAGCCAGTTTGGACCAGAAGCGCTTGGAGGGGACAAGGACCTTGAATGGAGGAAGGAAGGACGAAATTAATAAATAAATTGAATATCCTAAACCGAGAACAACAAAACATACCTTAAAAAAAAGATGATCAATAAAGACAATTCAACACTGATTTAATATAAAGATGATTCAACACGTTTCAACAATTAAAGCCCTGTGCAGTCTTTTTAATTTCATATTTAAAATCACAGGTTTAATAAATCACGGTTAATTTCTGGAAAATAACTACAAATATATTTTATTATTTATTTCCCCCCCGAGCCTCCTCTTGCTAGGGGAATACTGAGTCTGATCGTGTGGGCGTGTCCTTACAAGGAGGAGGATACATATGCAAATAAGAGATGACTGGTGATAGGTCAGAATAATCAGATCAGATTGTGATGTCATGCTGGAGGCCAAAAACTCCATCCCACCTGAACATGCAAAAACAATCCAAGCGTTTAATTTTACAAACTTTTACACTAAAAGGGCATTATCATTATTTTCACAATTTCAGTGTTATTTCATCCTCCAAGTGAAACATTGTTTGTGTGGAAATATTATTAAAAACACAAAAAAAAGTCAACAGGCCCCGACATGTTCGCAAAGCGTAGAATCAGTTTGGTCTTTTAGACGAATGGTTTTCAGACCTCACCTCAGGGACTCCCAGCCATTCCATCACAGGAGGTTGGTGGCACCTTAATTGGGGAGGACAGGCTCCTGGTAACGGCTGGAGCGGAATGATTTCAAATACATGGTTTCCATGGTTTCCAAGTGTTTGATGCCATTCCATTTGCTCCATCCCAGCCATTAGTATGAGCCGTCCTCCCCTCAGCAGCCTCCACTGTATTCCACGTATGATTGTGTCTAGACTTGACACTTAGATGTGACTCCTGCTATCAGAATACAAGGATCACATTGAAAAGACGGGTCTAAACGAGTGGCTTTGTGGTCTGACTGTGTTCCGATCTGGCTGACCACTTCAGGAGGTTTTGGACGTTGTTACCTGCGTTGGAGGAGGGAACGCAACACCCTGCTACATCTCAGCACACAGTGGAGTGAAACACAACACCCTGCTACATCTCATCTCCCAGTGGAGTGAAACACAACACCCTGCTACATCTCAGCCCCCAGTGGAGTGAAACACAACACCCTGCTACATCTCAGCTCCCAGTGGAGTGAAACACAACACCCTGCTACATCTCATCTCCCAGTGGAGTGAAACACAACACCCTGCTACATCTCAGCCCCCAGTGGAGGGTAACACAACACCCTGCTACATCTCAGCTCCCAGTGGAGTGAAACACAACACCCTGCTACATCTCAGCCCCCAGTGGAGTGAAACACAACACCCTGCTACATCTCAGCCCCCAGTGGAGTGAAACACAACACCCTGCTACATCTCATCTCCCAGTGGAGTGAAACACAACACCCTGCTACATCTCAGCCCCCAGTGGAGTGAAACACAACACCCTGCTACATCTCAGCTCCCAGTGGAGTGAAACACAACACCCTGCTACATCTCAGCCCCCAGTGGAGTGAAACACAACACCCTGCTACATCTCAGCTCCCAGTGGAGTGAAACACAACACCCTGCTACATCTCAGCCCCCAGTGGAGTGAAACACAACACCCTGCTACATCTCAGCCCCCAGTGGAGTGAAACACAACACCCTGCTACATCTCAGCCCCCAGTGGAGTGAAACACAACACCCTGCTACATCTCAGCCCCAGTGGAGTGAAACACAACACCCTGCTACATCTCAGCCCCCAGTGGAGTGAAACACAACACCCTGCTACATCTCAGCCCCCAGTGGAGTGAAACACAACACCCTGCTACATCTCAGCCCCCAGTGGAGTGAAACACAACACCCTGCTACATCTCAGCCCCCAGTGGAGTGAAACACAACACCCTGCTACATCTCAGCCCCCAGTGGAGTGAAACACAACAACACCCTGCTACATCTCAGCCCCAGTGGAGTGAAACACAACACCCTGCAACATCTCAGCCCCCAGTGGAGTGAAACACAACACCCTGCTACATCTCAGCCCCAGTGGAGTGAAACACAACACCCTGCTAAAGCCCCCACAACACCCTGCTACATCTCAGCCCCCACAACACCCTGTCTCAGCCCCCAGTGGAGTGAAACACAACACCCTGCTACATCTCAGCCCCCAGTGGAGGGTAACACAACACCCTGCTACATCTCAGCCCCCAGTGGAGTGAAACAACACCCTGCTACATCTCAGCCCCCAGTGGAGTGAAACACAACACCCTGCTACATCTCATCTCCCAGTGGAGTGAAACACAACACCCTGCTACATCTCAGCCCCCAGTGGAGTGAAACACAACACCCTGCTACATCTCAGCCCCCAGTGGAGTGAAACACAACACCCTGCTACATCTCAGCCCCCCGTGGAGGGTAACAGTATGGTGATCGGAGGTGCAGGGAATGACAGAGGCAGAGAAAAACACTGTTTACAGGGAATGTATTCTTCCTTCACACGGTGAGGTGGGGAAAAGGGTCTGGACGGAACCAAAGTCCCCACCTCTTACCCCGCCTCCCCACCTCTTACCCCGCCTCCCCACCTCTTACCCCGCCTCCCCACCTCTTACCCCGCCTCCCCACCTCTTACCCCGCCTCCCCACCTCTTACCCCGCCTCCCCACCTCTTACCCCGCCTCCCCACCTCTTACCCCGCCTCCCCACCTCTTACCCCGCCTCCCCACCTAACCTTCAGCACCGCCTGGCGTGCTAACCAGAATACAGGTGGTGGTCCACCCAGGTCTTACTTCGTGTGCATAGACAGATTCAATACTACAGGTCACGTATGGCCACAGGCCTCCTGCCTAAACGTCCCCCTCCAATAACCAAAACCACGAAGTCCTATTGGCAGACACAGACCCCGGAAGGAGCAGCTACAAAATGATATCCACAGAACGTTTACTGACCGCCACAACAATCAACACAGGACATAAAGAGAAGCTGTTTCTCCCTGACCAAGGATCACGGGCTTTTATCAAGCTGGAGAAGGAGTTGGTGATTGGAGAGACAAGCTGTATCCCCTGATGAGAGGGAGGGATCAGAGCTCAATCCACCATGGGGCTGACCAATCAGCTGCTTAGAATCCAGGAAGCCATTTCCTCAAATGAACATACAACCTCACAACACAGAAACTGGGGAACGTAACAGACGTAGATCAAGGCTACTGAAAGCGCGTACAGTGGGCTCTGTTGGTAGAATGCATAGTGGAAATGGAATATAGAGCAGGAAAAGGAGATTGTGACACACTGTGACCCCGGTAGACACATTTACACGTGGATACATGTGTCCAGAACTCTCTGATCAGAATACTAAAGCTGCATGAACTGTCAAGTCTAGACACCTCCAGTCATCAGTTAATCATCAAGCCCTTGATTAGTGTGAATCAGGGCAGATGGTTCGAGGAGAGGTCAGAGAAGCAGTTCTACATCACAATGAATATTGTCCTGTCACCCCCCACCCACCCTTTGTCCTCAACTTGTCCTGTCCCCTCTTCATCTTGTTGTGTCCCTTGTCCTGTCCCCTCCTCACCTTGATGTGTCCCTTGTCCTGTCCCCTCCTCACCTTGTTGTGTCCCTTGTCCTGTCCCCTCTCACCTTGTTGTGTCCCTTGTCCTGTCCCCTCCTCACCTTGATGTGTCCCTTGTCCTGTCCCCTCCTCACCTTGATGTGTCCCTTGTCCTGTCCCCTCTCACCTTGATGTGTCCCTTGTCCTGTCCCCTCCTCACCTTGATGTGTCCCTTGTCCTGTCCCCTCCTCACCTTGGTGTCCCTTGTCCTGTCCCCTCCTCACCTTGATGTGTCTCTTGTCCTGTCCCCTCCTCACCCTGTTGTGTCCCTTGTCCTGTCCCCTCCTCACCTTGCCATGTCCCTTGTCCTGTCCCCTCCTCACCTTGTTGTGTCCCTTGTCCTGTCCCCTCACCTTGCCGTGTCCCTTGTCCTGTCCTGTCCCCTCCTCACCTTGCCATGTCCCTTGTCCTGTCCCCTCCTCACCTTGTTGTGTCCCTTGTCCTGTCCCCTCCTCACCGTGTCCCTTGTCCTGTCCCCTCTCACCTTGTTGTGTCCCTTGTCCTGTCCCCTCTCACCTTGCCGTGTCCCTTGTCCTGTCCCCTCTCACCTTGTTGTGTCCCTTGTCCTGTCCTCCTCCGTGGAACACTAGGATGAAGATGAAGAGATTGACCGTCATCAACGTCACCAGAAACTTCAGCTTCCTCCTCAGGCCCGCCATGACCTCTAGCTACGACCTCTGATCTCTAGCCACCTAGAGGGGGGGAGAGGGGAGAGAGTGATAGACGAGGGAGAGGAGAGTGATAGACGAGGGAGAGGAGAGTGATAGACGAGGGAGAGGAGAGTGATAGACGAGGGAGAGGAGAGAGATAGACGAGGGAGAGGAGAGAGATAGACGAGGGAGAGGAGAGAGATAGACGAGGGAGAGGAGAGAGATAGACGAGGGAGAGGAGAGAGATAGACGAGGGAGAGGAGAGAGATAGACGAGGGAGAGGAGAGAGATAGACGAGGGAGAGGAGAGAGATAGACGAGGGAGAGGAGAGTGATAGATGAGGGAGAGGAGAGAGATGAGGGGACAAGTTTGTTTATTTGTCATATGCACAAAGCAACAAAATGCTATACACACAAATTAGTGGTCAACTTGCCTAGTGGTTAGAGTGTTGGACTAGTAACCGAAAGATTGCAAGTTCAAATCCCCGAGCTGACAAGGTACAAATCTGTTGTTCTGCCCCTGAACAGGCAGTTAACTCACTGTTCCTAGGCCAGTTAACTCACTGTTCCTAGGTAGGCCGTCATTGAAGATAAGAATTAGTTCTTAACTGACTTGCCTGGTTAAATAAAGGTCAAATAAATCAAACATTTAATAGGATGGAAATCTCCCCCTGAGTTAATATGGCAGTGCAAAAACACATGACTACAAACAGCCCACATGTTCATTCTACTTTAAGGGAGGGGGGTAATGTCTTCACTTCAAGAGAACACAGGTCTCTAAGAGACAATGCTCCAGAACAATGCCCCCACAGAATGCATCAGAAATTTCAGATGAATGGTAATCAGACTGCAAATCTACAATTTATTCAAATCTACAATTTATTCAAATCTACAATTTATTCAAAAACTCTGCTCGACTCTAAGATGGAGACCTTTGGGTCAGTTTGAACATTTCAAATATTTATTTTGAAATGGCCAGAAAGTCTTTCAGGAAAGTTGGAAAGGTTATTTAGGGAAATTCAATGTTTCTAGGCAGCGAATCACTGATCATGTGCTTTATATTCCAGAGAGCCTCGTGATCCTCATCTGGGGTCCTGGTCTGTCTGATGAATCACTGATCATGTGCTTTATATTCCAGAGAGCCCTCGTGATCCTAATCTGGGGTCCTGGTCTGTCTGATGAATCACTGATCATGTGCTTTATATTCCAGAGAGCCTCGTGATCCTAATCTGGGGTCCTGGTCTGTCTGATGAATCACTGATCATGTCCTTTATATTCCAGAGAGCCTCGTGATCCTCATCCCTGGGTCCTGGTCTGTCTGATGAATCACTGATCATGTGCTTTATATTCCAGAGAGCCCTCGTGATCCTAATCTGGGGTCCTGGTCTGTCTGATGAATCACTGATCATGTGCTTTATATTCCAGAGAGCCTCGTGATCCTAATCTGGGGTCCTGGTCTGTCTGATGAATCACTGATCATGTCCTTTATATTCCAGAGAGCCTCGTGATCCTAATCTGGGGTCCTGGTCTGTCTGATGAATCACTGATCATGTGCTTTATATTCCAGAGAGCCTCGTGATCCTCATCTGGGGTCCTGGTCTGTCTGATGAATCACTGATCATGTGCTTTATATTCCAGAGAGCCTCGTGATCCTCATCCCTGGGTCCTGGTCTGTCTGATGAATCACTGATCATGTGCTTTATATTCCAGAGAGCCTCGTGATCCTCATCTGGGGTCCTGGTCTGACTGATGAATCACTGATCATGTGCTTTATATTCCAGAGAGCCCTCGTGATCCTCATCTGGGGTCCTGGTCTGTCTGATGAATCACTGATCATGTGCTTTATATTCCAGAGAGCCTCGTGATCCTCATCTGGGGTCCTGGTCTGTCTGATGAATCACTGATCATGTGCTTTATATTCCAGAGAGCCTCGTGATCCTAATCTGGGGTCCTGGTCTGTCTGATGAATCACTGATCATGTGCTTTATATTCCAGAGAGCCTCGTGATCCTAATCTGGGGTCCTGGTCTGTCTGATGAATCACTGATCATGTGCTTTATATTCCAGAGAGCCTCGTGATCCTCATCCCTGGGTCCTGGTCTGTCTGATGAATCACTGATCATGTGCTTTATATTCCAGAGAGCCTCGTGATCCTCATCTGGGGTCCTGGTCTGACTGATGAATCACTGATCATGTGCTTTATATTCCAGAGAGCCCTCGTGATCCTCATCTGGGGTCCTGGTCTGTCTGATGACAACTGCACAACCTAGGAGAGATATTGGCTGTGCAGGTTTGGCTTCCAACCCTGCAAGAGCACAGCTGATACAGCCAACCAAGGTGGAATCATAACCACAAGGATGGATAACCACAACACACCCACCTCCCTCCCTAAACCTCCCCCTCTCCGCTAAACCCCCCCTCACTAATCTGGACCTCATCTCAGAGTGACTCAACAGATTGAATAAGAGAGGATGGGATCCTGAAGATTTTGGCTTTTCAAAACGGAGTCTATAAAACTCACTCACTCATAGACTCACTCCCTTTTCACTGGGTGACTTCATTTACTAGTTATTATCTGACACCATCCCTGGGTTTCTTCATTTACTAGTTATTGTCTGACACCATCCCTGGGTTACTTCATTTACTAGTCATTGTCTAACACCATCCCGGGGTTACTTCATTTACTAGTTATTGTCTGACACCATCCCTGGGTTTCTTCATTTACTAGTTATTATCTGACACCATCCCTGGGTTTCTTCATTTACTAGTTATTTTCTGACACCATCCCTGGGTTACTTCATTTACTAGTTATTGTCTGACACCATCCCTGGGTTACTTCATTTACTAGTTATTGTCTAACACCATCCCTGGGTTTCTTCATTTACTAGTTATTGTCTGACACCATCCCTGGGTTACTTCATTTACTAGTTATTGTCTAACACCATCCCTGGGTTACTTCATTTACTAGTTATTATCTGACACCATCCCTGGGTTTCTTCATTTACTAGTTATTATCTGACACCATCCCTGGGTTACTTCATTTACTAGTTATTGTCTGACACCATCCCTGGGTTACTTCATTTACTAGTTATTGTCTAACACCATCCCTGGGTTTCTTCATTTACTAGTTATTGTCTAACACCATCCCTGGGTTACTTCATTTACTAGTTATTGTCTAACACCATCCCTGGGTTTCTTCATTTACTAGTTATTGTCTAACACCATCCCTGGGTTTCTTCATTTACTAGTTATTATCTGACACCATCCCTGGGTTTCTTCATTTACTAGTTATTATCTGACACCATCCCTGGGTTACTTCATTTACTAGAGTTATTATCTGACACCATCCCTGGGTTTCTTCATTTACTAGTTATTATCTGACACCATCCCTGGGTTACTTCATTTACTAGTTATTATCTCTACTGACACCATCCCTGGGTTTCTTCCTTTACTAGTTATTATCTCTACTGACACCATCCCTGGGTGACTTCCTTTACTAGTTATTGTCTGACACCATCCCTGGGTTACTTCATTTACTAGTTAGTATCTGACACCATCCCCGAGTTTCTTCCTTTACTAGTTATTATCTGACACCATCCCTGGGTCACTTCATTTACTAGAGTTATTGTCTGACACCATCCCTGGGTATCTTCCTTTACTAGTCATTATCTCTACTGACACCATCCCTGGGTTACTTCATTTACTAGTTATTATCTCTACTGACACCATCCCTGAGTTTCTTCCTTTACTAGTTATTGTCTGACACCATCCCTGGGTTTCTTCCTTTACTAGTTATTATCTGACACCATCCCTGGGTTTCTTCCTTTACTAGTTATTATCTCTACTGACACCATCCCTGGGTGACTTCCTTTACTAGTTATTGTCTGACACCATCCCTGGGTTACTTCATTTACTAGTTAGTATCTGACACCATCCCCGAGTTTCTTCCTTTACTAGTTATTATCTGACACCATCCCTGGGTCACTTCATTTACTAGAGTTATTGTCTGACACCATCCCTGGGTATCTTCCTTTACTAGTCATCGTCTCTACTGACATCAGTGACATGCAAAAATTGGGCGACTCATTTGCATTTAAGCGACTCATTGAAGCTGAGGCTAAACATTTGCTTTGATTTAGTTGATAAGAACATAGTAGAACACAGCAGCAGTTCAATACAACACTAAGACCTGGTCACCATCACACACAAAAAGACAGGATTCCTGTTCGGACAAAATCAAATATTTACATTCTTCTCTTGCTATTGGAGTTGGAATGAGCAGAACAACCCACCTGAGCAAGGCTGAAAGCAGGCTCTCTCCCTCCCCCACTAACCCTTCTCAGAGTACTTCTCTCATGGAAACACAATGACCTCCTCTTACCCACCATAACCCTCCCCCACTCTCTTCCCCTCTATTTCGGATTTCTTCCTCTCACTACTTCCAGGTGTCCTTTATCTTTCTTCCTCATCTCTCCCTCGTTCTACCCTTTCGCTGTCTTGTGTTTCAGTTTCACTGTCTCCTAGCAACAATTCTGCCCCAGTGCCTTCAGGCCCCCTGTGTCCTCTCATCCTCCCTCTTCTTCATTCTCTCCCCCGCTCTTCATTCTCTCCCTCTCAGCCATCCTCCCCTCACACCTATAGTACACAAGCAATCTTTATTGCATTGACTGTCTACTGTTCTTTTACCTGTGAGCATAACAGTTGGTCTTACCTGTGTAGGTGGAGTGTGTTTCAGGCAGTATGTGTGTGAGTGAGCATAACAGTTGGTTTTACCTGTGTAGGTGGAGTGTGTTTCAGGCAGTATGTGTGTGAGTGAGTATAACAGTTGGTTTTACCTGTGTAGGTGGGTGGAGTCCCTCTCTCTCTGTGTGTGTCTAACAGGAGTTGGTCTTACCTGTGCGGCGGGTGGTGTGTGTCAGGCTTCACTGTCCTCTCAGTCTGGCCTCACAGCTCTTAACCCATACTGAGTCCCACCCCCTGGGGAACAGCAGCCAATGGGACACAGAGGGGGGAGGGGTGTGGCAGCAACCTGTAGGCAAGAAAGACCAACTGTGTGTCAACACCACGATAGAGATGACCAGGAACAGTATGAGACACTGTTTAGAACTAAGCTGTTCTCAAACACAAAGAACGAGAAAGAAGCAAATATTATTCTCAGACAGATTCTCAGAGTCTAAATTCTTGCCTTGTGATTTGTTGCGTCATTTCTTTCATTCTACCACTGCTGAGGGCTTCTGTTATCTACAATCAATCAGACATTCTGTGGACTCTCATTTCAGTGCCACCTAGACATGTTGTTGCATGATGGTCCTGCTCTCATGCTCGACAGCAGGGTACAGAGAACTGTGATAATCATTAACTTATTGGCTTTCTGAGCAAACCAGAGGGGTCAGTAACAAGAAAAGGCAGGTAGCCACTCACACACTGTGGGACATGTGAAAAGTGATCCCAGAACAGTCCGTGATCCTGGTTACCCATGTTAATCCCTACTAGGCTTGGGAGGTATCCAGAATGTCATACCGACCTTGTGCCATAATGGGATCTCCGGTAATACCGGCACTGAACACTAGGGGGTGCTACTGTAATCCAAAGGTTAGCAATGCTAACAAGTATATGTAAAATCCCATAGAGAATGCTAACTGAATGCTAATGAGCGCATTGATTAGCAGGAGACATCCCAGCTCAAAGTTCTACAAGGAACTCAAAAATGCTACTCACAGATTGCTGCACAAACACAAAACAAATAAACAGGAAGGCTCTTGATCCAGGAGGGAATTATCAGCTGTTACCAAGCAAAACTTGATTTTGGAAGAAGATTAACCACTTCGCTAACTTGCTACTAAATTAGCTTCAGAGTATTTAGCACATTTTAGACAGTTATCAACTAAGGTATCTAGCTGGCAAACATTTAGTTGTGAATTGCGTAATGTAACTACATCACCTGACTCGGGTCTCTCGTTATGTGCTTGTAGACAAACACCACATGACGGGGGACTAGCGTTATGCTTCATAATGAAAAATGGTGATCGGTGAAATGAAGGACACAATCTTCTTTATCTCCTAACGTAATTTCACAAGGTGACTTCAGGTATTTACTTAAAAAGTATTCACATTTATAAAAATAAAAAACTTTAAAAGAAATACTTAACATTGACGGTATTGGGAAAAAAAATCATTCCTTTGGCTATTTCCAAATATCCCGGTATACCGCCCTGGCCTAAAGCCTACTACACACGTGGATATATGTAACCCCACTCTACACGTGTAACCCCACTCTACACGTGTAACCCCACTCTACACGTGTAACCCCACTCTACACGTGTAACCCCACTCTACACGTGTAACCCCACTCTACACGTGTAACCCCACTCTACACGTGTAACCCCACTCTACACGTGTAACCCCACTCTACACGTGTAACCCCACTCTACACGTGTAACCCCATACACGTGTAACCCCACTCTACACGTGTAACCCCACTCTACACGTGTAACCCCACTCTACACGTGTAACCCCACTCTACACGTGTAACCCCACTCTACACGTGTATGTGTATGATGTGAAGAGATGAGTGAGGTCCAAAAACGACGAGGGGTGACAGAGAGACCGAGGTCGAGGTTTATGTCAGCACACCAACACTAATAACACACACAATAATAAAAATAAAAAAAGAGTCCTCTGATTTGTCTGGCTGCAGTGAACCATGTAAAACAGCTGATGTCACCTCACACTGAATTACCCACGTTTTCAGTCATTTACCTTACCATATGGAATGACTTGAATGATATGGATCAAAATGAAGCCTGGTTTGTTCTCATGTGGTAAGGTGGGCCTACTGTACTTTATATTTGTATGGGGGGGGTCTAATCACTCATGTTTGATCGGCTAACGTTACTTGACGAAGACTTTGTTCGCTGTAGTAACTGTGCTCTCGTCTTGAAGCTAAAAAGTAACGAGTGTAACGTTACGGACGAGAATATGAACCCTTTAATCGTTTGCCCATGCTTGTGAAGAGTTTAATATCCTGTGGCGGACTGCCATAGCATCGAACAGTCCCCGCAATATGCAACTGTTCAGGGAAGTCAGGAACCAATAAACGCAGTCAGTCAGGAAAGCTAAGGTTAGCTTTTTCAAACAGAAGTTTGCATCCTGTAGCTCTATCTCCAAAACGTTTTGGGACACTAAAGTCCATGGAGGCTGGGTAACACGGTCACCACTGATAAATCCATTATAATTTAACATTTCAATAAGCATTTCTCAACGGCTGGCCATGCCTTCCTCCTGCTTCCGAGCCGGTCACGGGTGCACCTCAGCCACGCTCAAGGTACTAAACGATATCATAACCGCCATCGATAAAAGACAGTACTGTGCAGCTGTCTTCATCGACCTGGCCAAGGCTTTCGACTCTGTCAATCACCACATTCTTATCGGCAGACTCAGTAGCTTTGGTTTTTCTGACGACTGCCTCGCCTGGTTCACCAACTACTTTGCAGACAGAGTGTCAAATCGGAGGGCATGTTGTACGGACCTCTGGCAGTCTCTATGGGGGTACCACAGGCTTCAATTCTCGGGCCGACTCTATTCCCTGTATACATCAATGATGTCGCTCTTGCTGTGGGCGATTCCCTGATCCACCTCTACGCAAATGACACCATTCTGTATACTTCTGGCCCTTCCTTGAACACGGTGCTAACTAACCTCCAAACGAGCTTCAGTGACATACAACACTCCTTCCGTGGCCTCCAACTGCTCTTAAACGCTAGCAAAACCAAATGCATGCTTTTCAACCATTCGCTGCCCGTACCTGCCCACCTGACTAGCATCACCACCCTGGACGGTTCCGACCTAGAATATGTGGACAACTATAAATACTTAGGTGTCTGGCTAGACTGTAAACTCTCCTTCCAGACTCATATTAAACATCTCCAATCCAAAATCAAATCTAGAATCGGCTTTATATTTCACAACAAAGCCTTGTTCACTCACGCCGCCAAACTTACCCTAGTAAAACTGACTATCCTACCGATCCTCGACTTCGGCGATGTCTTCTACAAAATAGCTTCCAACACTCTACTCAGTAAACTGGATGCAGTCTATCACAGTGCCATCCGTTTAGTTACCAAATCACCTTATACCACCCACCACACCGACCTGTATGCTCTACTCGGCTGGCCCTCGCTACATATTCGTCGCCAGACCCACTGGCTCCAGGTCATCTATAAGTCTAGGTAGGTAAAGCTCTGCCTTATCTCAGTTCACCAGTCACGATAACAACACCG
Organism: Oncorhynchus keta; assembly: GCF_023373465.1. NCBI lineage: Eukaryota > Metazoa > Chordata > Actinopteri > Salmoniformes > Salmonidae > Oncorhynchus > Oncorhynchus keta. The sequence goes on along the minus strand of NW_026290780.1, from coordinate 84,505 downwards.
TCCTGTAGCGCCCGTTCCAGCAGGTATATCTCACTGATCAACCCCAAAGTCAACACCTCATTTGGCCGCCTTTCCTTCCAGTTCTCTGCTGCCAGTGACTGGAACGAATTGCAAAAAAAAAAAAAAAAAAAAAAATGTTTTTTTAATTAAAAATAAATAAATAAAATATATATATATATATTTTTTTTAAATCGCTGAAGTTGGAGACTTCTATTTCCCTCATCAACTATCTGAGCAGCTAACTGATCACTGCAGCTGTACATAGTCCATCTGTAAATAGCCCACCCAATCTACCTACCTCATCCCCACACTGTTTTTATTTTATTTACTTCTCTGCTCTTTTGCACACCAGTATCTCTACTTGCACATCATCATCTGATCATTTATCACTCCAGTGTTAATCTGCTAAATTGTAATTATTCGCTCCTATGGCCTATTTATTGCCTTCCCTCCTCATGCCTTTTGCACACACTGTATATAGACTTTCTTTTCTCTACGGTGTCATTGACTTGTTTGTGTTATTGGCTTGTTTATTGTTTATTCCATGTGTAACTCTGTGGTGTTCTTTGTGTCGAACTGCTTTGCTTTATCTTGGCCAGGTCGCAGTTGTAAATGAGAACTTGTTCTCAACTAGCCTACCTGGTTATATAAAGGTGAAATTTAAAATTAAAATAAATAAATAAATATATGGTTGAGATGAAAAGTTGCTTGCATAGTGGAATAATTTGTTGTAAGCATGCTTAGCTACTGGTAGTTGCCTACGTTACTGGGATATTTACAGTACATTTTAAAACTACAGCGCAAGAACGTCCGTTGCCCAGCCCCCAAACTCTCTCGTCAGGCACAGGACAGTCCGTTGCCCAGCCCCCAAACTCTCTCTCGGCAGGCACAGGAGAGTCCGTTGCCCAGCCCCCAAACCCTCTCTCGGCAGGCACAGGAGAGTCCTTTGCCCAGCCCCCAAACCCTCTCTCGGCAGGCACAGGAGAGTCCGTTGCCCAGCCCCCAAACCCTCTCTCGGCAGGCACAGGAGAGTCCGTTGCCCAGCCCCCAAACCCTCTCTCGGCAGGCACAGGAGAGTCCGTTGCCCAGCCCCCAAACCCTCTCTCGGCAGGCACAGGAGAGTCCGTTGCCCAGCCCCCAAACCCTCTCTCGTCAGGCACAGGAGAGTCCGTTGCCCAGCCCCCAAACCCTCTCTCGTCAGGCACAGGAGAGTCCGTGCCCAGCCCCCAAACCCTCTCTCGTCAGGCACAGGACAGTCCGTTGCCCAGCCCCCAAACCCTCTCTCGGCAGGCACAGGAGAGTCCGTTGCCCAGCCCCCAAACCCTCTCTCGGCAGGCACAGGAGAGTCCGTTGCCCAGCCCCCAAACCCTCTCTCGGCAGGCACAGGAGAGTCCGTTGCCCAGCCCCCAAACCCTCTCTCGGCAGGCACAGGAGAGTCCGTTGCCCAGCCCCCAAACCCTCTCTCGGCAGGCACAGGAGAGTCCGTTGCCCAGCCCCCAAACCCTCTCTCGGCAGGCACAGGAGAGTCCGTTGCCCAGCCCCCAAACCCTCTCTCGGCAGGCACAGGAGAGTCCGTTGCCCAGCCCCCAAACCCTCTCTCGGCAGGCACAGGAGAGTCCGTTGCCCAGCCCCCAAACCCTCTCTCGGTAGGCACAGGAGAGTCCGTTGCCCAGCCCCCAAACCCTCTCTCGGCAGGCACAGGAGAGTCCGTTGCCCAGCCCCCAAACCCTCTCTCGGCAGGCACAGGAGAGTCCGTTGCCCAGCCCCCAAACCCTCTCTCGGCAGGCACAGGAGAGTCCGTTGCCCAGCCCCCAAACCCTCTCTCGGCAGGCACAGGAGAGTCCGTTGCCCAGCCCCCAAACCCTCTCTCGGCAGGCACAGGAGAGTCCGTTGCCCAGCCCCCAAACCCTCTCTCGGCAGGCACAGGAGAGTCCGTTGCCCAGCCCCCAAACCCTCTCTCGGCAGGCACAGGAGAGTCCGTTGCCCAGCCCCCAAACCCTCTCTCGGCAGGCACAGGAGAGTCCGTTGCCCAGCCCCCAAACCCTCTCTCGGCAGGCACAGGAGAGTCCGTTGCCCAGCCCCCAAACCCTCTCTCGTCAGGCACAGGAGAGTCCGTTGCCCAGCCCCCAAACCCTCTCTCGTCAGGCACAGGAGAGTCCGTTGCCCAGCCCCCAAACCCTCTCTCGGCAGGCACAGGAGAGTCCGTTGCCCAGCCCCCAAACCCTCTCTCGGCAGGCACAGGAGAGTCCGTTGCCCAGCCCCCAAACCCTCTCTCGGCAGGCACAGGAGAGTCCGTTGCCCAGCCCCCAAACCCTCTCTCGGCAGGCACAGGAGAGTCCGTTGCCCAGCCCCAAACTCTCTCGGCAGGCACAGGAGAGTCCGTTGCCCAGCCCCCAAACTCTCTCTCGGCAGGCACAGGAGAGTCCGTTGCCCAGCCCCCAAACTCTCTCTCGGCAGGCACAGGAGAGTCCGTTGCCCAGCCCCCAAACTCTCTCTCGGCAGGCACAGGAGAGTCCGTTGCCCAGCCCCCAAACTCTCTCTCGGCAGGCACAGGAGAGTCCGTTGCCCAGCCCCCAAACTCTCTCTCGGCAGGCACAGGAGAGTCCGTTGCCCAGCCCCCAAACCCTCTCTCGGCAGGCACAGGAGAGTCCGTTGCCCAGCCCCCAAACCCTCTCTCGGCAGGCACAGGAGAGTCCGTTGCCCAGCCCCCAAACCCTCTCTCGGCAGGCACAGGAGAGTCCGTTGCCCAGCCCCCAAACTCTCTCTCGGCAGGCACAGGAGAGTCCGTTACTAATGTAAATTGAAAAGTTATGTCAATATTATGTACATTTGAATCTCATCACGGTTTCTCTGCTAGAACTCTCTTCAACTCGAATAAGCCCTAAATCAGTCTCTGAAGACTGGAGTCGCAGCTAAAGTCCTCATTAAACAATTATACAAGATAACAGCAGGAAGGAAGTCTAACTCAAACACACACCCTCATTACCTCTGACCATAATACTGCTCTGGCTGTTGGCTGATGAAGAATAATAAAATGGATTAGTTTCAAATGCAAAATATCATTTTTCATAGTGTGCAATGCAAGTGGAGTCTAAGCAGAAGGATGTCATGCTGAATGAAGCTTGTTAGGAGAGTTGTCCAGCCAGACAATGGGAGAATCTCAATTAGATACTCCTCGCGTCCTCTCTCCTCCTCAAAAACCCATTGGATGAGAAAGCCAGATGTCTCTCCCCTCTGACCTTCTCCTCCAATGGGTTTTGAGAAGGAAGCGAGGAGGGAGATTACGAGAGGATGTGAGGAGTATGCAATTGAGATTCTCCCATTGTGCATCATCTCTTCTCCATCTGGACTTATTGAAAATCATGTGACTGTCTCAGCAATATGGTGGACGTATCCAGGAAGTGAATCATGTGACGGTCTCAGCAATATGGTGGACGTATCCAGGAAGTGAATCATGTGACGGTCTCAGCAATATGGTGGACGTATCCAGGAAGTGAATCATGTGACGGTCTCAGCAATATGGTGGACGTATCCAGGAAGTGAATCATGTGACGGTCTCAGCAATATGGTGGACGTATCCAGGAAGTGAATCATGTGACGGTCTCAGCAATATGGTGGACGTATCCAGGAAGTGAATCATGTGACGGTCTCAGCAATATGGTGGACGTATCCAGGAAGTGAATCATGTGACTGTCTCAGCAATATGGTGGACGTATCCAGGAAGTGAATCATGTGACTGTCTCAGCAATATGGTGGACGTATCCAGGAAGTGAATCATGTGACGGTCTCAGCAATATGGTGGACGTATCCAGGAAGTGAATCATGTGACGGTCTCAGCAATATGGTGGACGTATCCAGGAAGTGAATCACGTGACGGTCTCAGCAATATGGTGGACGTATCCAGGAAGTGAATCACGTGACGGTCTCAGCAATATGGTGGACGTATCCAGGAAGTGAATCACGTGACGGTCTCAGCAATATGGTGGACGTATCCAGGAAGTGAATCACGTGACGGTCTCAGCAATATGGTGGACGTATCCAGGAAGTGAATCACGTGACGGTCTCAGCAATATGGTGGACGTATCCAGGAAGTGAATCACGTGACGGTCTCAGCAATATGGTGGACGTATCCAGGAAGTGAATCATGTGACGGTCTCAGCAATATGGTGGACGTATCCAGGAAGTGAATCATGTGACGGTCTCAGCAATATGGTGGACGTATCCAGGAAGTGAATCATGTGACGGTCTCAGCAATATGGTGGACGTATCCAGGAAGTGAATCATGTGACGGTCTCAGCAATATGGTGGACGTATCCAGGAAGTGAATCATGTGACGGTCTCAGCAATATGGTGGACGTATCCAGGAAGTGAATCATGTGACGGTCTCAGCAATATGGTGGACGTATCCAGGAAGTGAATCATGTGACGGTCTCAGCAATATGGTGGACGTATCCAGGAAGTGAATCATGTGACGGTCTCAGCAATATGGTGGACGTATCCAGGAAGTGAATCATGTGACGGTCTCAGCAATATGGTGGACGTATCCAGGAAGTGAATCATGTGACGGTCTCAGCAATATGGTGGACGTATCCAGGAAGTGAATCATGTGACGGTCTCAGCAATATGGTGGACGTATCCAGGAAGTGAATCATGTGACGGTCTCAGCAATATGGTGGACGTATCCAGGAAGTGAATCATGTGACGGTCTCAGCAATATGGTGGACGTATCCAGGAAGTGAATCATGTGACGGTCTCAGCAATATGGTGGACGTATCCAGGAAGTGAATCATGTGACGGTCTCAGCAATATGGTGGACGTATCCAGGAAGTGAATCATGTGACTGTCTCAGCAATATGGTGGACGTATCCAGGAAGTGAATCATGTGACTGTCTCAGCAATATGGTGGACGTATCCAGGAAGTGAATCATGTGACGGTCTCAGCAATATGGTGGACGTATCCAGGAAGTGAATCATGTGACGGTCTCAGCAATATGGTGGACGTATCCAGGAAGTGAATCATGTGACGGTCTCAGCAATATGGTGGACGTATCCAGGAAGTGAATCATGTGACGGTCTCAGCAATATGGTGGACGTATCCAGGAAGTGAATCATGTGACGGTCTCAGCAATATGGTGGACGTATCCAGGAAGTGAATCATGTGACTGTCTCAGCAATATGGTGGACGTATCCAGGAAGTGAATCACGTGACGGTCTCAGCAATATGGTGGACGTATCCAGGAAGTGAATCACGTGACGGTCTCAGCAATATGGTGGACGTATCCAGGAAGTGAATCACGTGACGGTCTCAGCAATATGGTGGACGTATCCAGGAAGTGAATCATGTGACGGTCTCAGCAATATGGTGGACGTATCCAGGAAGTGAATCATGTGACTGTCTCAGCAATATGGTGGACGTATCCAGGAAGTGAATCATGTGACGGTCTCAGCAATATGGTGGACGTATCCAGGAAGTGAATCACGTGACGGTCTCAGCAATATGGTGGACGTATCCAGGAAGTGAATCATGTGACGGTCTCAGCAATATGGTGGACGTATCCAGGAAGTGAATCATGTGACGGTCTCAGCAATATGGTGGACGTATCCAGGAAGTGAATCACGTGACGGTCTCAGCAATATGGTGGACGTATCCAGGAAGTGAATCATGTGACGGTCTCAGCAATATGGTGGACGTATCCAGGAAGTGAATCATGTGACTGTCTCAGCAATATGGTGGACGTATCCAGGAAGTGAATCACGTGACGGTCTCAGCAATATGGTGGACGTATCCAGGAAGTGAATCACGTGACGGTCTCAGCAATATGGTGGACGTATCCAGGAAGTGAATCATGTGACGGTCTCAGCAATATGGTGGACGTATCCAGGAAGTGAATCATGTGACGGTCTCAGCAATATGGTGGACGTATCCAGGAAGTGAATCATGTGACGGTCTCAGCAATATGGTGGACGTATCCAGGAAGTGAATCATGTGACGGTCTCAGCAATATGGTGGACGTATCCAGGAAGTACATTTTTTTCCCATAAATGTATTATGAAATAATGATGTTAATGAATTTAGCTTTTTAATGGAAATTCCAAAACCAAAATTATTAAATGAACATTCAATTGTCTGTCAGGTCCAAATAGGAAATTACTATGAAATAGGAAAATGTATATGAAATAATTCTGACAAAATCCTTTCACTAGTTTTTCAAAGTAGATGAGGTATACTTTCAAAAACTGTCGTCTCAGTCCCTCTCTTGTCGTTGTGTTCATTGCTCTCTCGAAGTCGGTGTAAATAACATAACGTAGCAGGCATAAATAATGTGTAGGCCTATCCATCCAGAGAAGTGTTTACCATGAGGAGATGCTCATAGGCCTATCCATCCAGAGAAGTGTTTACCATGAGGAGATGCTCATAGGCCTATGCATCCAGAGAAGTGTATACCATGAGGAGATGCTCATAGGCCTATCCATCCAGAGAAGTGTTTACCATGAGGAGATGCTCATAGGCCTATCCATCCAGAGAAGTGTTTACCATGAGGAGATGCTCATAGGCCTATCCATACAGAGAAGTGTTTACCATGAGGAGATGCTCATAGGCCTATCCATCCAGAGAAGTGTTTACCATGAGGAGATGCTCATAGGCCTATCCATCCAGAAGTGTTTACCATGAGGAGATGCTCATAGGCCTATCCATCCAGAGAAGTGTTTACCATGAGGAGATGCTCATAGGCCTATCCATCCAGAGAAGTGTTTACCATGAGGAGATGCTCATAGGCCTATCCATCCAGAGAAGTGTTTACCATGAGGAGATGCTCATAGGCCTATCCATCCAGAGAAGTGTTTACCATGAGGAGATGCTCATAGGCCTATCCATCCAGAAGTGTTTACCATGAGGAGATGCTCATAGGCCTATCCATCCAGAAGTGTTTACCATGAGGAGATGCTCATAGGCCTATCCATCCAGAAGTGTTTACCATGAGGAGATGATCATAGGCCTATCCATCCAGAAGTGTTTACCATGAGGAGATGCTCATAGGCCTATGCATCCAGAGAAGTGTTTACCATGAGGAGATGCTCATAGGCCTATCCATCCAGAAGTGTTTACCATGAGGAGATGCTCATAGGCCTATCCATCCAGAAGTGTTTACCATGAGGAGATGCTCATAGGCCTATCCATCCAGAGAAGTGTTTACCATGAGGAGATGCTCATAGGCCTATCCATCCAGAGAAGTGTTTACCATGAGGAGATGCTCATAGGCCTATGCATCCAGAGAAGTGTATACCATGAGGAGATGCTCATAGGCCTATCCATCCAGAGAAGTGTTTACCATGAGGAGATGCTCATAGGCCTATCCATCCAGAGAAGTGTTTACCATGAGGAGATGCTCATAGGCCTATCCATCCAGAGAAGTGTTTACCATGAGGAGATGCTCATAGGCCTATGCATCCAGAGAAGTGTTTACCATGAGGAGATGCTCATAGGCCTATGCATCCAGAGAAGTGTATACCATGAGGAGATGCTCATAGGCCTATGCATCCAGAGAAGTGTATACCATGAGGAGATGCTCATAGGCCTATCCATACAGAAGTGTATACCATGAGGAGATGCTCATAGGCCTATCCATCCAGAGAAGTGTTTACCATGAGGAGATGCTCATAGGCCTATCCATCCAGAAGTGTATACCATGAGGAGATGCTCATAGGCCTATCCATCCAGAGAAGTGTTTACCATGAGGAGATGCTCATAGGCCTATCCATCCAGAAGTGTATACCATGAGGAGATGCTCATAGGCCTATCCATCCAGAGAAGTGTTTACCATGAGGAGATGCTCATAGGCCTATCCATCCAGAGAAGTGTTTACCATGAGGAGATGCTCATAGGCCTATCCATCCAGAGAAGTGTTTACCATGAGGAGATGCTCATAGGCCTATCCATCCAGAGAAGTGTTTACCATGAGGAGATGCTCATAGGCCTATCCATCCAGAAGTGTTTACCATGAGGAGATGCTCATAGGCCTATCCATCCAGAGAAGTGTTTACCATGAGGAGATGCTCATAGGCCTATCCATCCAGAGAAGTGTTTACCATGAGGAGATGCTCATAGGCCTATCCATCCAGAGAAGTGTTTACCATGAGGAGATGCTCATAGGCCTATCCATCCAGAGAAGTGTTTACCATGAGGAGATGCTCATAGGCCTATCCATCCAGAAGTGTTTACCATGAGGAGATGCTCATAGGCCTATCCATCCAGAAGTGTTTACCATGAGGAGATGCTCATAGGCCTATCCATCCAGAGAAGTGTTTACCATGAGGAGATGCTCATAGGCCTATCCATCCAGAGAAGTGTTTACCATGAGGAGATGCTCATAGGCCTATCCATCCAGAAGTGTTTACCATGAGGAGATGCTCATAGGCCTATCCATCCAGAGAAGTGTTTACCATGAGGAGATGCTCATAGGCCTATCCATCCAGAGAAGTGTTTACCATGAGGAGATGCTCATAGGCCTATCCATCCAGAGAAGTGTTTACCATGAGGAGATGCTCATAGGCCTATCCATCCAGAGAAGTGTTTACCATGAGGAGATGCTCATAGGCCTATGCATCCAGAGAAGTGTATACCATGAGGAGATGCTCATAGGCCTATCCATCCAGAGAAGTGTTTACCATGAGGAGATGCTCATAGGCCTATCCATCCAGAGAAGTGTTTACCATGAGGAGATGCTCATAGGCCTATCCATCCAGAGAAGTGTTTACCATGAGGAGATGCTCATAGGCCTATCCATCCAGAGAAGTGTTTACCATGAGGAGATGCTCATAGGCCTATCCATCCAGAAGTGTTTACCATGAGGAGATGCTCATAGGCCTATCCATCCAGAGAAGTGTATACCATGAGGAGATGCTCATAGGCCTATCCATCCAGAAGTGTTTACCATGAGGAGATGCTCATAGGCCTATCCATCCAGAGAAGTGTTTACCATGAGGAGATGCTCATAGGCCTATCCATCCAGAGAAGTGTATACCATGAGGAGATGCTCATAGGCCTATCCATCCAGAGAAGTGTTTACCATGAGGAGATGCTCATAGGCCTATCCATCCAGAGAAGTGTTTACCATGAGGAGATGCTCATGTCTCTGCTCTAACAATGGGAGTCGTTCTCCCAAAGGCAGGAAGGCAGGTGACCAATCCATGTTCAATATAAACACATTGGGCTTATTTAGGCCAGATTTTGGCGAGAGTGAAACTTCTTGGGTCGCCTCTTCCTCTCTGAGCTGGGAAAAACTCCCGCAATGGATTATGGTCATTGTATTGAGTTACAAGGTTTCTGCACTGAACTAGGGTGAATATTTTCTTAATGAAAACAACTCCCTTCAGCCCGGCGTCCCACATCATTCTTCACTTGATTTCTCTGGTGAATGAAATCTAGCGCTGGGCTCACACAAAAAACTGAATTGGAATTCAAGTAACTGAACCGATGTCGGTAAATTAGTTGTTTAATAACCCCTCCCAGCCAAATAAAAGACAGTTTGGTTAATCACTCAGCACTACGAGACTAACGTACAAATCAACAACAGAAACGTGTTCGCTGACATGACTAACTGAGTGACTGACAGACATAAGAGAACCACTGCTGATGGACAAACACTTCAAAATGGCACTTGGTCTATTCTACTATTCTGACTGAGTTCCAAAAGGTCGGGGGCCCGTTTCTGGAAATTGATCTGTGGGCCTATAAAAGTTGACCTCCCTGATTTAGAGGTTATAATAAATAAATAAATACATAAATAAATAAATATATATATATATACACTTAAATCAAGTGTTTTATGTTTTCAGAACTTAGTGGTCTGTCAACAAATGTCCTCATCCTAGACCATCCATTTTGTAGATCCAGCTGTATGTCAACAATCCTAAATGATTAGAAAAGATAAGCACCAAGTCATTTCCTGATTTGTGGCGCTCATCTTATCCCTCATTGGATGTTGAGGCATTTAGCACAATGTTGTAATTGTTGACCTGCGAAGTGGACTCTTCCTGACACTAAAGACTCCATCATGGAGACTCTGACCGTTGTGGCTGCTCTGCATGATGTAATGTCTCTACCTTCTGGCCCTTTGTGTCGTTGTCTGGGCCCAATAATGTCTCTACCTTCTGGCCCTTTGTGTCGTTGTCTGGGCCCAATAATGTCTCTACCTTCTGGCCCTTTGTGTCGTTGTCTGGGCCCAATAATGTCTCTACCTTCTGGCCCTTTGTGTCGTTGTCTGGGCCCAATAATGTCTCTACCTTCTGGCCCTTTGTGTCGTTGTCTGGGCCCAATAATGTCTGTACCTTCTAGCCCTTTGTGTCGTTGTCTGGGCCCAATAATGTCTCTACCTTCTGGCCCTTTGTGTCGTTGTCTGGGCCCAATAATGTCTCTACCTTCTGGCCCTTTGTGTCGTTGTCTGGGCCCAATAATGTCTCTACCTTCTGGCCCTTTGTGTCGTTGTCTGGGCCCAATAATGTCTCTACCTTCTGGCCCTTTGTGTCGTTGTCTGGGCCCAATAATGTCTCTACCTTCTGGCCCTTTGTGTCGTTGTCTGGGCCCAATAATGTCTGTACCCTGTTCTGTGCCGATACCATGTTGTGTTGCTGCCATGATGCCGTGTTGTCATGCGTTTCTCTTCATGTTGTGTTGTCATGTGTTGTTGTCATGATGCAGTGTTGTCATGATGCAGTGTTGTCATGTTGTTGTCATGATGCAGTGTTGTCATGTTGTTGTCATGATGCAGTGTTGTCATGTTGTTGTCATGATGCAGTGTTGTCATGTTGTTGTCATGATGCAGTGTTGTCATGTTGTTGTCATGATGCAGTGTTGTCATGTTGTTGTCATGATGCAGTGTTGTCATGTTGTTGTCATGATGCAGTGTTGTCATGTTGTTGTCATGATGCAGTGTTGTCATGTTGTTGTCATGATGCAGGGTTGTCATGTTGTTGTCATGATGCAGTGTTGTCATGATGCAGTGTTGTCATGATGCAGTGTTGTCATGTTGTTGTCATGATGCAGTGTTGTCATGTTGTTGTCATGATGCAGTGTTGTCATGATGTTGTCATGTTGCAGTGTTGTCATGATGCAGTGTTGTCATGTTGTTGTCATGATGCAGTGTTGTCATGTTGTTGTCATGATGCAGTGTTGTCATGTTGTTGATGCAGTGTTGTCATGATGCAGTGATGCAGTGTTGTCATGTTGTTGTCATGATGCAGTGTTGTCATGTTGTTGTCATGATGCAGTGTTGTCATGTTGTTGTCATGATGCAGTGTTGTCATGTTGTTGTCATGATGCAGTGTTGTCATGTTGTTGTCATGATGCAGTGTTGTCATGTTGTTGTCATGATGCAGGGTTGTCATTTGTTGTCATGATGCAGTGTTGTCATGATGCAGTGTTGTCATGATGCAGTGTTGTCATGATGCAGTGTTGTCATGTTGTTGTCATGATGCAGTGTTGTCATGTTGTTGTCATGATGCAGTGTTGTCATGTTGTTGTCATGATGCAGTGTTGTCATGTTGTTGTCATGATGCAGTGTTGTCATGTTGTTGTCATGATGCAGTGTTGTCATGTTGTTGTCATGATGCAGTGTTGTCATGTGTTTCTCTTCATGTTGTGTTGTTTCGTCGTGATGTGTATTTTGTCCTATATTTTTAGCAGGCCTTTTGCCTTTTTCGTAGGCCGTCATTGTCAATAAGTATTTGTTCTTAACCGACTTGCCTAGCTAAAAGGTTGAAATAAAAACTACTGTTGAGGTCGGAGAACATCTGACAAGACGTTGATATAAACTGTGTTAACGGGGACATTACACAGACATTCAAAGATGAATACAAGATGCTGAAACACTGGTGATTTAGCCAACAAATGAGTGGCAGCTGATACAGTTGACTCTGTTGGGCTCTATTTTAATAGCCTACAGTTGTGACTGTTGGGCTCTATTTTAATAGCCTACAGTTGTATCTGTTGGGCTCTATTTTAATAGCCTACAGTTGACTCTGTTGGGCTCTATTTTAATAGCCTACAGTTGACTCTGTTGGGCTCTATTTTAATAGCCTACAGTTGACTCTGTTGGGCTCTATTTTAATAGCCTACAGTTGTATCTGTTGGGCTCTATTTTAATAGCCTACAGTTGACTCTGTTGGGCTCTATTTTAATAGCCTACAGTTGACTCTGTTGGGCTCTATTTTAATAGCCTACAGTTGACTCTGTTGGGCTCTATTTTAATAGCCTACAGTTGGCTCTATTTTAATAGCCTACAGTTGACTCTGTTGGGCTCTATTTTAATAGCATACAGTTGACTCTGTTGGGCTCTATTTTAATAGCCTACAGTTGACTCTGTTGGGCTCTATTTTAATAGCCTACAGTTGACTCTGTTGGGCTCTATTTTAATAGCCTACAGTTGACTCTGTTGGGCTCTATTTTAATAGCCTACAGTTGACTCTGTTGGGCTCTATTTTAATAGCCTACAGTTGACTCTGTTGGGGTGTATTTTTTAATAGCCTACAGTTGACTCTGTTGGGGTGTATTTTTTAATAGCCTACAGTTGACTCTGTTGGGCTCTATTTTAATAGCCTACAGTTGACTCTGTTGGGCTCTATTTTAATAGCCTACAGTTGACTCTGTTGGGCTCTATTTTAATAGCCTACAGTTGTATCTGTTGGGCTCTATTTTAATAGCCTACAGTTGACTCTGTTGGGCTCTATTTTAATAGCCTACAGTTGACTCTGTTGGGCTCTATTTTAATAGCCTACAGTTGACTCTGTTGGGCTCTATTTTAATAGCCTACAGTTGACTCTGTTGGGCTCTATTTTAATAGCCTACAGTTGACTCTGTTGGGCTCTATTTTAATAGCCTACAGTTGACTCTGTTGGGCTCTATTTTAATAGCCTACAGTTGACTCTGTTGGGCTCTATTTTAATAGCCTACAGTTGTATCTGTTAGTCAGCACCTCGAACTGTTTGGGTCACACAAAGGACATATTGGTTTACAGAAATCCATGCTGAGGTGTTGTTTACCTGGTCACGGTCTCCAACTCTGTTGCATTTACAGCACAAAACCAATACAATATCTGTGATAATGGCATTTCAGGATGAAATCATCTTAAAGTAACTTTACTGATCTAGAAAATCCATTTAACCCTTTGGGAGAATTCCGACATGGACGTAAAAATATTTACACGACCAGTCAAACGTTTAGATACCTACTCATTCCTGGGTTTTAAATAATTTCTTACTATTTTCTACATTGTAAAATAGTGAAGACATCAAAGCTATTACATAATATATGGAATCATGTAACCAAAAAGGTGTTAAACAAATCAAAACATATTTTATATTTGAGATTCTTCAAAAAGTAGCCACCCTTTGCACACTCTTGGCATTCTCTCAACCAGCTTCATGAGGTAGTCAACTGGAATGCATTTCAATTAGCAGGTGTGCCTTGTTAAAAGTTAATTTGTGGAATGTCTTTCCTTCTTAATGTGTTTGGGCCAATGACAAGGTTATGACAAGGTAGGGGGCGTGTACAGAAGATAACCAATCAGTTGTGTTGTGACAAGGTAGGGGGCGTGTACAGAAGATAACCAATCAGTTGTGTTGTGACAAGGTAGGGGGCGTGTACAGAAGATAACCAATCAGTTGTGTTGTGACAAGGTAGGGGGCGTGTACAGAAGATAACCAATCAGTTGTGTTGTGACAAGGTAGGGGGCGTGTACAGAAGAGCCCTATTTGGTAGAAGACCAAGTCCATATTATGTCAAGAACAGCTCAAATTAGCAAAGAGAAACGACAGTCAGTCATTACTTTGAGACATGAAGGTCAGTCAATCTGGATGAGTTCATTCACCGGATAATCTTTCTTTATGTGAATAATAGTTTAAAACATATATAATTTACAAATTAAATCCAGGTTATGAACATGGAACAGTAATGAGAACTCGTTATGATAAAAATGTTCATGGTCTTGGAAAACGTTTTTTTGTTTTTAAACATTACATGTGAACAGTTATGATTAAGATGGACAATAATTTGATGGTATTTTATCCATAAAAAAATTAAAAGAAGGTTTGTCATTTTAAAAAAAAATGTACCAAGAGTGACACACACACTAAGCCATAATATTATACGGACATGGCCCAATGGTATTCCTAGAAACACAGACCACAACAAGCAGTCCTGCAGTCCTGGAATGTGCTAGAAAACGTCTGCCCATCAGCTCCGGGAAGGAGAGCAGGTGATGTCCCAGAAATGGTTTTAACGTTAAATACTTAAATCGTTATGTCACATACGCCGTAAACAACAGGTGTAAACCTGACAGGGAAATGCCCACTTTACAAGCCCTTAACACAGTTTTCTTAACTGCATTGTTGGTTAAGTAAAACATATATATAATTATTAACAAATAAAACAATTACATGGGCTCATAAATTATGTTAGTAAAGACGTAGTATACAATATAAAATGACATAAGGCTGAAGTTTCCTGACCATGAAACCTGAGCAGGAAACCTGAGCAGGAAACCTGAGCAGGAAACCCTCTAACTCAATATTAGGAATGCGTTAATGTGTTGTACACTCAGTGGAAGTGTTCTAGGGAACTGTCAAAAGTCAAAAGTAGTGCACTATTTAGGGAATAGGATGCCATTTGGGACGAAGCCTGGGACACACACAATACATCTATCACACTTCAGATACAGCTGACACAGTCTCCGCTCCAAAATTATCTGTGGCCTGATCTTCCAAGTGTTTGTGCCACATGTCTGACCATTATAAAAGTGGGTGTGGCCTGATCTTCCAAGTGTTTGTGCCACATGTCTGACCATTATAAAAGTGGGTGTGGCCTGATCTTCCAAGTGTTTGTGCCACATGTCTGACCATTATAAAAGTGGGTGTGGCCTGATCTTCCAAGTGTTTGTGCCACATGTCTGACCATTATAAAAGTGGGTGTGGCCTGATCTTCCAAGTGTTTGTGCCACATGTCTGACCATTATAAAAGTGGGTGTGGCCTGATCTTCCAAGTGTTTGTGCCACATGTCTGACCATTATAAAAGTGGGTGTGGCCTGATCTTCCAAGTGTTTGTGCCACATGTCTGACCATTATAAAAGTGGGTGTGGCCTGATCTTCCAA
Source organism: Oncorhynchus keta (assembly GCF_023373465.1). Classification (NCBI taxonomy): domain Eukaryota; kingdom Metazoa; phylum Chordata; class Actinopteri; order Salmoniformes; family Salmonidae; genus Oncorhynchus; species Oncorhynchus keta. The sequence goes on along the minus strand of NW_026290780.1, from coordinate 69,360 downwards.
GTGTTTGTGCCACATGTCTGACCATTATAAAAGTGGGTGTGGCCTGATCTTCCAAGTGTTTGTGCCACATGTCTGACCATTATAAAAGTGGGTGTGGCCTGATCTTCCAAGTGTTTGTGCCACATGTCTGACCATTATAAAAGTATGTGTGGCCTGATCTTCCAAGTGTTTGTGCCACATGTCTGACCATTATAAAAGTGGGTGTGGCCTGATCTTCCAAGTGTTTGTGCCACGTCTGACCATTATAAAAGTGGGTGTGGCCTGATCTTCCAAGTGTTTGTGCCACATGTCTGACCATTATAAAAGTGGGTGTGGCCTGATCTTCCAAGTGTTTGTGCCACATGTCTGACGATTATAAAAGTGGGTGTGGCCTGATCTTCCAAGTGTTTGTGCCACATGTCTGACCATTATAAAAGTGGGTGTGGCCTGATCTTCCAAGTGTTTGTGCCACATGTCTGACCATTATAAAAGTGGGTGTGGCCTGATCTTCCAAGTGTTTGTGCCACATGTCTGACCATTATAAAAGTATGTGTGGCCTGATCTTCCAAGTGTTTGTGCCACATGTCTGACCATTATAAAAGTATGTGTGGCCTGATCTTCCAAGTGTTTGTGCCACATGTCTGACCATTATAAAAGTGGGTGTGGCCTGATCTTCCAAGTGTTTGTGCCACATGTCTGACCATTATAAAAGTGGGTGTGGCCTGATCTTCCAAGTGTTTGTGCCACATGTCTGACCATTATAAAAGTGGGTGTGGCCTGATCTTCCAAGTGTTTGTGCCACATGTCTGACCATTATAAAAGTGGGTGTGGCCTGATCTTCCAAGTGTTTGTGCCACATGTCTGACCATTATAAAAGTATGTGTGGCCTGATCTTCCAAGTGTTTGTGCCACGGTTTGTACAACAAATCTGACCATTATTAAATGGTGTGTGAACTGCACTTGCTTATGGGTTTGTGTATTCCCAAAACACTCTCCCTCCCCAAAGCCCAATATCCTGCTGCCTCAACCCAGCCCCAGAAGTAGTCAGAGTGAGTGAGTAGAAGGCCGGTCAAACAAGACACTGAACAGCCACTGGATAAAACCTGTTAGTAGAAGGTGGTGGGACTAACGCAACAATCACGTTTCAAATGAACATTTACAGGACATGTTACTGAAAGTTACTCCCCCACGCCCTCTCTACCAGAACACACAGAAGCAGGATTTCCTACCATCATCTCTCTCCTTAAAGGTGTCTGTGTTTTATGACTCTAGACGAGACAGAGCTCATACAAGTCATCTCTAAGAACAATAAGGATGGTTGGCTCTAGTAGAACGGACACCAAACATCCTGTTCTAACGGTTCCTACTTCCTGTGTGTCTGCACGCGTGTATAAAAGAGGAACGACATGGGGCTTTATAACGATGATGATATTGACCAGGTGTTTTAACAATTCCCTGTTCCTTTAGTCTGGTATGATGGAACTTATAACGATGATGATATTGACCAGGCGTTTTAACAATTCCCTGTTCCTTTAGTCTGGTATGACGGGACTAAAACGGGTCACACGATGTTCCCCAAAAAGGTCTTCATTAGGATACTCTGCCTGACTGATGCAGAAATCCAGTTTGATCCAGTTTGCATCTCTCTCAATCTAGTGCATTATAGCCAAAGCCTTGTATGGACGGCAGTCAGATATGTGCTGTGTGCTCCTCCTATTGGTGGTTAGATCTTGGCGATATATTAAATGTAATAAAAAAAGGTATTTGTCACGTGGTGAATGTAAAGGGTTTAGACATCAGGGAGAAATGCTTTCCTTACGAGTCTTTCCCAAAGTAATAACAGGAAGGATAAAATACACATGAATGAAGACACATACAAGGACCATGTATCACGAGTCCCAGTATACAGGTATGGATCTACAGATGGTACAATACCCTCGATAATAAAAAATAAGGTATTTTTATACCGTGTTAAATAACTGAAAAGTTAAACTCTAATTGGACTACATAGCTGTCAGTTCTGTCCTGGCTGGGTTGAGTGGAAAACCCATCAGCATGGAGAAAGACCATTTAAACACACATATAATTCATGTGTTGCCGGTCTGGGGTCCATACACTCGTCATAAAACTCATTCAGAAACATATCGCCATACAATCAAAATAAAGACAAATATAGAAATATGATATTTGGGCCAAATCGCCCCGCCCTATTGGTGGTACTCATGTGGTTCTGAGTGGCGCTAGCAGCCAAAGGTCAAGGGTTCAATTCCCTGATGTGACCACATACACATGACAAAAAATGGACACAGTCACTACTGTATTTTAAGTATGTTTTGGATTAAAAACATCTGACCAAAGTCCTACTGTGGTGTTTTACACAGATACCTGCACAAGAACAACCTCTACTGGACAACATGTTAGACACTAGGTCAGTCGTCTCTATAAAAGGAGAGAGTGTGTGTGTGTGTGTGTGTGTGAGTGTGAGTGTGAGTCTCTCTGCTGGTTCTGGGACATTCAAATCCCCTAAAGTCCCCACAAGGATAGTAAAATAAGGAAAATTAACCCTCATGCTGACAATTCCCACAGTCCCCCTGAGGACAAAGGCACATTTAAATTTAGGAGGTTAGATTTAGTTTAGTGGTTAGGGTTAGAATTAGTGTAATGGGTTAGGATTAGAATTAGTGTAAGGGGTTAGGATTAGGGTTTAGAGGTTAGGGTTAGAATTAGTGTAAGGGATTAGGGTTTAGTGGTTAGGGTTAGAATTAGTGTAAGGTGTTAGGATTAGGGTTTAGTGGTTAGGGTTAGAATTAGAGTTTAGTGGTTAGGGTTAGAATTAGTGTAAGGGGTTAGGATTAGGGTTTAGTAGTTAGGGTTAGAATTAGTGTAGGGGTTAGGATTAGGGTTTAGTGGTTAGGGTTAGAATTAGTGTAAGGGGTTAGGATTAGGGTTTAGTGGTTAGGGTTAGAATTAGAGTTTAGTGGTTAGGGTTAGAATTAGTGTAAGGGGTTAGGATTAGGGTTTAGTAGTTAGGGTTAGAATTAGTGTAAGGGGTTAGGATTAGGGTTAGAATTAGTGTAAGGGGTTAAGATTAGGGTTTAGTGGTTAGGGTTAGAATTAGTGTAAGGGATTAGGGTTTAGTGGTTAGGGTTAGAATTAGTGTAAGGGGTTAGGATTAGTGTTTAGTGGTTAGGGTTAGAATTTGTGTAAAGGATTAGCTTTAAGAGTTAGGTTTATGGGTTAAGGTTATGGTAAGGATTAGGGAAAATAGGATTTGGAATGGAAATATATTTGAGGTCCCCACGAGGATAGAAGAACATAACGTGTGTGTGTGTGTGTGTGTGTGTGTGTGTGTGTGTGTGTACCCTGACAATATTCTCTCTGTCGGGTGTTAATTGCCTTTGCGTCATCATGTTAAATTCCTGAATTTGAGAGTCAGTTGACCATGGAAGTGCAGCCAGCTGCCCCGCCCTAAAAGACACTACTCCAGCTGCATGAGGACACTGGGGCTGTTGTAACTACCTGTCCCGGCTGTATGAGGACACGGGGCTGTTGTAACTACCTGTCCCCGGCTGTATGAGGACACGAGGGCTGTTGTAACTACCTGTAGCCCTGTCTGTATGAGGACACAAGGGCTGTTGTAACTACCTGTCCCCGGCTGCATGAGGACACTGGGGCTGTTGTAACTACCTGTCCCTGTCTGTATGAGGACACTGGGGCTGTTGTAAACTACCTGTCCCTGTCTGTATGAGGACACGAGGGCTGTTGTAACTACCTGTCCCCGGCTGTATGAGGACACGAGGGCTGTTGTAACTACCTGTCCCCGGCTGTATGAGGACACTGGGGCTGTTGTAACTACCTGTCTCCGGCTGCATGAGGACACGAGGGCTGTTGTAACTACCTGTCCCTGGCTGTATGAGGACACGAGGGCTGTTGTAACTACCTGTCCCTGTCTGTATGAGGACACGAGGGCTGTTGTAACTACCTGTCCCTGTCTGTATGAGGACACGAGGGCTGTTGTAACTACCTGTCCCCGGCTGCATGAGGACACTGGGGCTGTTGTAACTACCTGTCCCTGTCTGTATGAGGACACAAGGGCTGTTGTAACTACCTGTCCCCGGCTGTATGAGGACACGAGGGCTGTTGTAACTACCTGTCCCTGTCTGTATGAGGACACTGGGGCTGTTGTAACTACCTGTCCCCGGCTGTATGAGGACACGAGGGCTGTTGTAACTACCTGTCCCTGTCTGTATGAGGACACGAGGGATGTTGTAACTACCTGTCCCTGTCTGTATGAGGACACAAGGGCTGTTGTAACTACCTGTCCCCGGCTGCATGAGGACACTGGGGCTGTTGTAACTACCTGTCCCTGTCTGTATGAGGACATTGGGGCTGTTGTAACTACCTGTCTCTGTCTGTATGAGGACACTGGGGCTGTTGTAACTACCTGTCCCCGGCTGTATGAGGACACGGGGGCTGTTGTAACTACCTGTCCCCGGCTGTATGAGGACACGGGGGCTGTTGTAACTACCTGTCCCCGGCTGTATGAGGACACTGGGGCTGTTGTAACTACCTGTCCCCAGCTGCATGAGGACACTGGGGCTGTTGTAACTACCTGTCCCGGCTGTATGAGGACACTGGGGCTGTTGTAACTACCTGTCCCCGGCTGTATGAGGACACTGGGGCTGTTGTAACTACCTGTCTCTGTCTGTATGAGGACACTGGGGCTGTTGTAACTACCTGTCTCCGGCTGCATGAGGACACTGGGGCTGTTGTAACTACCTGTCCCCGGCTGTATGAGGACACTGGGGCTGTTGTAACTACCTGTCCCCGGCTGTATGAGGACACTGGGGCTGTTGTAACTACCTGTCTCTGTCTGTATGAGGACACTGGGGCTGTTGTAACTACCTGTCTCCGGCTGCATGAGGACACTGGGGCTGTTGTAACTACCTGTCCCCGGCTGTATGAGGACACGAGGGCTGTTGTAACTACCTGTCCCTGTCTGTATGAGGACACTGGGACTGTTGTAACTACCTGTCCCTGTCTGTATGAGGACACGAGGGCTGTTGTAACTACCTGTCCCCGGCTGCATGAGGACACTGGGGCTGTTGTAACTACCTGTCCCTGTCTGTATGAGGACACTGGGGCTGTTGTAACTACCTGTCCCCGGCTGTATGAGGACACTGGGGCTGTTGTAACTACCTGTCCCCGGCTGTATGAGGACACTGGGGCTGTTGTAACTACCTGTCCCCGGCTGTATGAGGACACTGGGGCTGTTGTAACTACCTGTCCCCGGCTGTATGAGGACACGGGGGCTGTTGTAACTACCTGTCCCCGGCTGTATGAGGACACTGGGGCTGTTGTAACTACCTGTCCCTGTCTGTATGAGGACACTGGGGCTGTTGTAACTACCTGTCTCCGGCTGCATGAGGACACTGGGGCTGTTGTAACTACCTGTCCCTGTCTGTAACTGTCCCCGGCTGTATGAGGACACTGGGGCTGTTGTAACTACCTGTCCCCGGCTGTATGAGGACACGAACTACCTGGGCTGTTGTAACTACCTGTCCCTCTGTATGAGGACACGGCTGCATGAGGACACTGGGGCTGTTGTAACTACCTGTCCCCGGCTGTATGAGGACACAAGGGCTGTTGTAACTACCTGTCCCCGGCTGTATGAGGACACGAGGGCTGTTGTAACTACCTGTCCCCAGCTGTATGAGGACACCTGTTGTAACTACATGTCCCTGTCTGTATGAGGACACTGGGGCTGTTGTAACTACCTGTCCCGGCTGTATGAGGACACCTGTCTGTTGTAACTACATGTCCCTGTCTGTATGAGGACACTACCTGTCCCTGTCTGTATGGGCTGTTGTAACTACCTGTCCCCGGTCTGTATGAGGACACGAGGGCTGTTGTAACTACCTGTCCCTGTCTGTATGAGGACACGAGGGCTGTTGTAACTACCTGTAGCCCTGTCTGTATGAGGACACGAGGGCTGTTGTAACTACCTGTCCCTGTCTGTATGAGGACACGAGGGCTGTTGTAACTACCTGTCCCCGGCTGTGGTCAGCCCCTCACTGACAAATTACCCTGGAAACACGAGATAAACAAACTAAGTACGAACTAAATATGAATAATACCAGGTTATTTACATAAAACACAACGTCAGCCAGGGTGCATCTCCTCAGCCTTAAACAGACCAGACTAGTACATAACTGCTACATGTAGCTGGGTCTGCCTTTGTAACAGAGATAACAACATACTGTAAGACCACCTCACAGCTAACTTGAAATGTTGCTAAAGGAACTAGCAAATTGGGTCCTTTTCCTAGAGCATAACATGTTGATACGTTGTGGGGGATGGCAGTCGGAGGACGACTGGTTTGATCCCACTAAGGGGGACAGTGGAGGAAGCTGTTAGCAGAGCAGCGACGTGGGTTTCACCTTCAGCGTATTTGGGTCTTCCCAGGTTATCCTTGTTTGAGAACCCTGGTTCACAGCTTGTGTATCTGTGTTAGCTTCAGGCTCCTCCCTCTACTTCTGTATCAGATCAGTCTTCCTGTCTGTGTCCTTCTCCTGGTCCCTGTCTACCAGTATACACAGCTCCCATCATGATCAGTCTTCCTCTGTCTGGATCCTTCTCCTGGTCCCTGTCTACCAGTATACACAGCTCCCTTCATGATCAGTCTTCCTCTGTCTGGATCCTTCTCCTGGTCCCTGTCTACCAGTATACACAGCTCCCATCATGATCAGTCTTCCTCTGTCTGGATCCTTCTCCTGGTCCCTGTCTACCAGTTCCTCTGTCTGGATCCTTCTCCTGGTCCCTGTCTACCAGTATACACAGCTCCCTTCATGATCAGTCTTCCTCTGTCTGGATCCTTCTCCTGGTCCCTGTCTACCAGTATACACAGCTCCCTTCATGATCAGTCTTCCTCTGTCTGTCTGGATCCTTCTACTGGTCTCTGTCTACCAGTATACACAGCTCCCTTCATGATCAGTCTTCCTCTGTCTGGATCCTTCTACTGGTCCCTGTCTACCAGTATACACAGCTCCCTTCATGATCAGTCTTCCTCTGTCTGGATCCTTCTCCTGGTCCCTGTCTACCAGTATACACAGCTCCCTTCATGATCAGTCTTCCTCTGTCTGGATCCTTCTCCTGGTCCCCGTCTACCAGTATACACAGCTCCCTTCATGATCAGTCTTCCTCTGTCTGGATCCTTCTCCTGGTCCCCGTCTACCAGTATACACAGCTCCCTTCATGATCAGTCTTCCTCTGTCTGGATCCTTCTCCTGGTCCCTGTCTACCAGTATACACAGCTCCCTTCATGATCAGTCTTCCTCTGTCTGTCTGGATCCTTCTACTGGTCTCTGTCTACCAGTATACACAGCTCCCTTCATGATCAGTCTTCCTCTGTCTGGATCCTTCTCCTGGTCCCTGTCTACCAGTATACACAGCTCCCTTCATGATCAGTCTTCCTCTGTCTGGATCCTTCTCCTGGTCTCTGTCTACCAGTATACACAGCTCTCTTCATGATCAGTCTTCCTCTGTCTGTCTGGATCCTTCTACTGGTCCCTGTCTACCAGTATACACAGCTCCCTTCATGATCAGTCTTCCTCTGTCTGGATCCTTCTCCTGGTCTCTGTCTACCAGTATACACAGCTCCCTTCATGATCAGTCTTCCTCTGTCTGTCTGGATCCTTCTCCTGGTCTCTGTCTACCAGTATACACAGCTCCCTTTATGATCAGTCTTCCTCTGTCTGTCTGGATCCTTCTACTGGTCCCTGTCTACCAGTATACACAGCTCCCTTCATGCAGCACAGTCACTCTATTGGACATCTCCACTCTGGGTTGGTAACTAGGTACATGTGTCAAGTCTATTCCAACCTGGATACTGTTGCTAGACACTCCCCCAAACAGCCAGGCATTTCCAGTTGTAATGGTTGACTCAAAAGTTTTAAAATGACCTTGGTTGTAAAAATGTCACCAAAAGACAATGCTAGCAGGGTTTATTTAACTATGTTATCTCAAAAAAAGGGATATTCCCTATTTGAACTTGTACAGCACATGAAAAACAGACCATATGGGTGTTGAACTGTGGCAATGGGGTGCACATTTTAGGAGAAGGTATGTATAGAACTGTGCCTGTTTATACAACAAAAATATGTGAGAGTTCTGTACTCACTGCACCAGAGACACTCAGTCTACTACAGTAACGTAATTTCATGATACTGAACTCTGGAAACTACTACTGCTTATTCTGTGTGGGATGCAACACTCTGACGGTAGAAATGTAGCCTATAGAGCTGTCTGTCTGGTCTCTCCTGTTGTTTATGTATAGAGTAGTTCTCAGCTGTTCTGTAAGTTTGTTTTCTATCTGAGCGTTTGGTATCCTACTCGCTGCCCTCTGAACTGTCCATCTGGTGAGTGACTGTTGATAAACCACTATCTCTACAGCCGGTTTCGACAGTATTTTAGAAGCATAGACTACTTATTGTCGGGAAGGAATTTCCACTACGGGTTTCATTATGCTCCTCCTCCTCTTTATCGTACTTAGTCAAATAAACGTGCAATGTGCCAATGAAGACAACGAGACGTCTGCGTATTAACCTAGGAAAATATTTGACCATATGACTGATTTCCACAGATAACATATGTTTGAGTTGCAACCACTACGCACAAGCGAACTCCGAATTTCCAAGAGAAATGGACGGAGGGAGCAAAGACGTGCGTCAAGAGATCAGAAATACGTTTGACGAAAACGACATATTCAGACTGGATATTGGAGAAACTAGATTAGTAAACTCTCAATATGGCTAATAAAATCACATTAATAATCGTAAACAATCATAGCTACCTTGTCTTTGAATCCTAAACCCAGGTCCGTTCTCTCATCATGAAGTTAATTGTCTCCAAGTCGCCCCCCCCAAAAAAAACCAAAACTCTCCTTCAGAAAACTGCAACCCTGTCGCGCATGGAGATGGCGCCTCTGACATCCGTGCTGTAAAAGGTAGCGTACAAACTCTCCGTAGACGTATCGTCCAATGATTAATAGGCTACAAGCCCGCCGTTGATTACTTCACTTTTTGTTAAGCGAAATGTTCACTAATAACTTGAGGCCAAACGAGGTTTATTCCAGTTTAGAGTTGAGATTCTGTCATCGGGAGTTCCTTATCCTTCCTCCTCGCACCGGTGACACAACTTTGATGATTGACGGCTGGAAGACTCCTCCTAAAAAAGGTATGACGTTGCTTTTGTTAGGCCGATGTACCCCGCTCAGGAGTTGAAAACAAATCGGTTTTTTTTCTAATTCAAAAGGCAGTAAAACAAAAATGATGGAGTGAGTTTTAGTAAAAAAATACCTTGATGTAATAATTTGTTATAGGGACATATGTGGTAGGCTAATGCTACATGCACACAGGTTATCGTCATAAACTACATTTTACATACACCTTGATCACACCGACAGTGTTATTGCGCCAAATGGTATGCAGCGTCATCTGGATATGTGGGACATTCACCTTCTGCTACCATTTCTGTCAATTTGATGCATACATTAGATCACTGTAGGTGTGATCGAGGCGTTAGTATTCACACTCCATGGCCTCCATCTCAACAAAAAGAATGAAGCTACACATTAGCAACTTCTTCTGTGGTTTTACTACATGAACCTCACCGTAATGCCCAAGTAGAACAAGTCCAAAGCATCACACTGCACAGTGATTTAGAACAGCACCAAATAAAGCTGTAGGCCCCTTTCTCCCCGCCACCTCTCCCTTCTCCTCCCACCTCTCCCTTCTCCTCCCACCTCTCCCTTCTCCTCCCTCCACCCACCTCTCCCTCCTCTTCCCTCTCTCCCCCCCACCTCTCCCAACTCTCCCACCCCACCTCTCCCTCCCTCTCCCAACTCTCCCACCCCACCTCTCCCTCCCTCTCCCCCCCACCCCACCTCTCCCTCCCTCCCTCCCTCTCCCACTCCTCCTCCACCTCCCTCTCCCCACCTCCACCTCCCTCTCTCTCCCACCCACTCTCCCTTTGCTCTCTTTTCACCCCCACCCCCTCTCTCTCTGAACAGGGACATGTTGAAATTCACGTGGCTGTGCTCAGTGTGCTACGATGACTATCTCTGCCATGCTAATGTGGTGGTGGGGGAACACATGGGTCGTGGGTCCCTATATAGTGCACTACCTTTGACCAGGTCACATAGGGCTCTGGTCAAAAGTAGTGCACTAATTAGGGAATAGGGTGCCATAGGGCTCTGGTCAAAAGTAGTGCACTAATTAGGGAATAGGGTGCCATAGGGCTCTGGTCAAAAGTAGTGCACTAATTTAGGGAATAGGGTGCCATAGGGCTCTGGTCAAAAGTAGTGCACTAATTTAGGGAATAGGGTGCCATAGGGCTCTGGTCAAAAGTAGTGCACTAATTTAGGGAATAGGGTGCCATAGGGCTCTGGTCAAAAGTAGTGCACTAATTAGGGAATAGGGTGCCATAGGACTATAGTCAAAAGTAGTGCAATAATTTAGGGAATAGGGTGCCATAGGGCTCTGGTCAAAAGTAGTGCACTAATTAGGGAATAGGGTGCCATAGGACAATAGTCAAAAGTAGTGCACTAATTTAGGGAATAGGGTGCCATTTGAGAAGCAGTCCTAACCCGCAGGTGTACTGCTGTATCAAAAGTAAGTATGTGTTATTGTCAGTTAGACAACAACGCCTCTGTAAAAACCACACTGACTGACTGGAAGATCACATCTCTCTACTAGACCCTTTCTCTTCAAACTATTTGTTGGCCTTTATGAATGTGTCTATAAAAAAATACGATGCCTTTATTATCCCTGTGGGGAAATGTTGGTTGTGTCTCATACATAAATACACATCATCTAACATATACAAGGACATACAGACGGAAAAATACAGGTGGAAAACGTGCAGTGTGTTTTATTCCAGGACCGGTAGGTATATTGTACATTGACAATAGCCTAATGATTTACAGTGATACCAGCTCAATGACATGCTCATCCATCATGCAAATGTCCCTGATTAGTTCGGCGCCTCATTAATAACATCGAAATGACAGTTTCAAGTCATTTTTTTAAAAGACAAATGTAAATGTGTCTATTGTAAAAAAATATATATACATTTTTAATGCTTCTTATAAAACAGGTTAGCTGAGAATGTCCCAAAAAGGACACGCACACGACCATGGGTCACAAGGCCGTGTGGGGTTGTCATTCTAAATGGCCAGACAGCTAGCAACAATGACAAGGAAGTGGCATGTGGGGAATCGTAAGTGGATCGATTCAGCTAGTTTTATCTTGTTCTTCATTTTTTTATTTAACGTTTGTATATTTAACTAGGCAAGTCAGTTAAGAACAAATTCTCATTTACAATGACGGCCTACTGGGGAACAGTGGGTTTAACTGCCTTGTTCAGGGGCAGAACAACAGATTTTTACCTTGTCAGCTCAGGGATTCGGTCTAGCAACTTTTCGGTTACTGGCCTAACAATCTAACCACTAGGTTACCAGCTGGTTACTGGCCCAACAATCTAACCACGAGGCTACCTGCTGGTTTCTAGCCTAACAATCTAATCACTAGGCTACCTGCTGGTTACTGGCCCAACACTCTAACCACTAGGCTACCTGCTGGTTTCTAGCCTAACAATCTAACCACTAGGCTACCTGCTGGTTACTGGCCTAACACTCTAACCACTAGGCTACCTGCTGGTTACTGGCCCAACACTCTAACCACTAGGCTACCTGCTGGTTACTGGCCCAACACTAACCACTAGGCTACCTGCTGGTTACTGGCCCAACACTCTAACCACTAGACTACCTGCTGGTTACTGGCCCAACACTAACCACTAGGCTACCTGCTGGTTACTGGCCCAACACTCTAACCACTAGGCTACCTGCTGGTTACTGGCCCAACACTCTAACCACTAGGCTACCTGCTGGTTACTGGCCCAATGCTCTAACCACTAGGCTACCTGCTGGTTACTGGCCCAACACTCTAACCACTAGGCTACCTGCTGGTTACTGGCCCAACACTAACCACTAGGCTACCTGCTGGTTACTGGCCCAACACTCTAACCACTAGGCTACCTGCTGGTTACTGGCCCAACACTAACCACTAGGCTACCTACCACCCCATCTTGTTTTAAGGTGTTTTGGTTAATGGCTAAAATTCGCTCGCTAGCTAACCAACAACTGTAACGATGTATCTGAGAGACAACAAGTGCTCATTGTGCAACTTGATTAATGTTTTCAATGAACATAGGAGACTAAATATAGTTGACATGTTGTCAGCAGTCTAAGCCAACCCCGTCTGTTGCTAAACAACCAACCCCTCTATGTGTGGGTGTTTGTATTAGTTGTGTATTTACAGTAGACCTACTCTCAGTACTCTTTTCTCTCTCTCTCTGTGTGTGTGTGTGTGTGTGTGTGTGTGTGTGTGTGTGTGTGTGTGTGTGTGTGTGTGTGTGTGTGTGTGTGTGTGTGTGTGTGTGTGTGTGTGTGCGTGCATGTCTGTGTTTGTGTGTTTTGAGGGAGTTTCTCCTTGAGGCAGATGGGTTTTTCCTTTAGACAGATGGGTCTCTCTCTCTCATTCATCATGTGTAGTAGGCAGCACCACAGCATGGGGGGACCCCGCTCTGCTTCCCCAACCAGAGAGCACCTCGTGGGGGAAGAAGTCTGTGCTGAGGGCACACTCCCTTCTGGGTCTCTGAGCCACAGCTGCACAACACGAGGGCAACAACAGACCTTTCTTGTGAATTCTATTTCATAACTACTGTCTTTAATTTCAGAGACAAATCATTCTTCAAGGATTTCACGCTTTTTCAGTTGAAGTTTTTAAGCACAGTTTTCTTTCCAAGATATCCTTTTCAATTTCTTAAGGCCTTATATTAAACAATATATTTCGGCAATATGCACAAACTCTGTCTATTTAGTTATTTATTTATGGCAAGACTGTTGAACTGTCATCTCAGCCTGTGTTATTTTCACAACAAAAACAATATCAGTTGCAAAATAGAAAGCAAATACTTTGGATAAAGCTCAAGACCACTCACAGTAAGGTCTGCCCCCGGCCCTCACAGTAAGGTCTGCCCCGGCCCTCACAGTAAGGTCTGCCCCCGGCCCTCACGGTAAGGTCTGCCCCCGGCCCTCACGGTAAGGTCTGCCCCCGGCCCTCACGGTAAGGTCTGCCCCCGGCCCTCACGGTAAGGTCTGCCCCCGGCCCTCACGGTAAGGTCTGCCCCCGGCCCTCACGGTAAGGTCTGCCCCCGGCCCTCACGGTAAGGTCTGCCCTATCAAGGCTGAGTGGCTTCAAGTGTGAGGTGTGGAGAGCCAGAAATCTTGCTTGTTTGTTGGTGACCAAATACTTATTTTCCACCATAATTTGCAAATAAATTCATTAAAAATCCTACAATGTGATTTTCTGGATTTTTTTTCTCATTTTGTCTGTCATTGTTGAAGTGTACCTATGATGAAAATTACATGCCTCTCTCATCTTTTTGGTGGGAGAACTTGCACAATTGGTGGCTGACTAAATACTTTTTGCCCCACTGTATATATATATATTCGGCTCTATTTACGCACAGATTTGCTACATGAGGCTTATTTGATTGAATATAAAGATGTTACAAATGCACTGATATAAGTGGACACATGGCATAAAAAAACTGTCAATGGAAACACTCCCACACACAGGGGATACACTTAAAGCCAAAGTGTGCTTCCACCATTTTGAAGTAGTCAACTGGGTGGGGATTCCTGAGTTGGGAGCAATCAACCAATGAAGAAAATGTACTACTTGGCACTGCCCATGTTGACAGACACTATAATGGCACAGATACAAAGATGAATGTGCCATCTCTATGGCCTGTTTACATGTACATCTGCTCTCACATTGGATAGAATGGTCCCACCTCTTCCCTTCCATCTTTGAGGACATGCATTTCCATTGTTAGAGCGGTCACTTGACCATCTTGTCAATATGATAAACAATCTTTGTGAACAATGACAAGAGGTTCAACACAGAACCACGTCTTAAACTAAGCTAGGCTGCCTTATTTATACAACTAAAAGGGTTCACAAAAAGGATGATAAAAAACTGTCAATGGAAACACGCCCACACACAGGGGATAAACTTAACTTAGACTGGAACTTAACTTATACACTAAACAGCTGGGCTGATATCCAACCGACTGTCCTTTACGGCTTTTCTGCAGTCAGAAGTCCATGACCATGTGCTTCCGCCAAATGTCAGGCAAGCTCAGCATCCAGCCAAGAGCTTCTCCTGTGCTGAACTGAAGCATCCCCTTATAAGCCCCAGGTCTATTGCAGCCTAACAAGACTGAGTGGCTTCAGGTATGGGGCTTGGCACAGCAGTCTAACAGGGTTGAGTGGCTTCAGGTACGAGGCGTGGAAACGCAGTCTAACAAGGCTGAGTGGCTTCAGGTGCGGGGCGTGGCACAGCAGCCTACCAAGGCTGAGTGGCTTCAGGTGCGGGGCGTGGCACCGCAGCCTAACAAGGCTGAGTGGCTTCAGGTGCGAGGCGTGGCACAGCAGCCTAACAAGGCTGAGTGGCTTCAGGTGCGAGGCATGGCACTGCAGCCTAGCTTGTTGCAGCCTAAATATGCTGGTTGTGGGGCGTGGCTGATGCCTCAAACAGTGTCATTCCCCGGCCACACCACAGGGGAGCACAGCACTAGGTGTTCCTCGAGTCCAGGTGGGAGAGGGAAGTGTGCAGTGAGATTGTGTAGTCCGTAGATCTATTGGGGTGGTATATGCAAATTGTAGTGGGTCTAGGGTGTCAGGTAAGTTGGAGATGATATGATCCTTAACTACCCTCTCAAAGCACTTCATGATGACAGTGCTATGGGGCGATTCCTGCCAAGGCAGCAGCTACTCTTCCTGGGGTTTATTATGGATCCCCAGTAGTTCCGGCCAAAGCAGCAGCTACTCTTCCTGGGGTTTATTATGGATCCCCAGTAGTTCCGGCCAAGGCAGCAGCTACTCTTCCTGGGGTTTATTATGGATCCCTATTAGTTCCTGTCAAGGCAGCAGCTACTCTTCCTGGGGTTTATTATGGATCCCCAGTAGTTCCGGCCAAAGCAGCAGCTACTCTTCCTGGGGTTTATTATGGATCCCCAGTAGTTCCGGCCAAGGCAGCAGCTACTCTTCCTGGGGTTTATTATGGATTCTTAGTAGTCCAGGTGCGACAAAACTATGGCCTGTAGGATATGCCTTGTAGATAGTGTTGTTAAAGCAGAGTGGAGCTTTATTATGGACAGACTTCTCCCCGTCGTTGCTACTGTTGTATCAACATGTTTTGACAATGACAGTTTACAATCCAGGGTTACTCCAAGCAGTTTAATCACCTTAACTTGCTCAATTTCCACATGATTTATTACAAGATTTAGTTGAGGTTTAGGGTTTAGTGAATGATTTGTCCCATATACAATGCTTTTAGTTTTTGGAATATTTAGGACTAATTTATTCCTTGCCACCCATTCTGAAACTAACTGCAGCTCTTTGTTAAGTAATGCAGTGATTTCACCCACTGTAGTAGCTGAAGTGTATAGTGTTGAGTCATCTGCATACATACACACTGACTTTACTTAAAGCCAGTAGCTTGTCATTAGTAAAGTTTGAAAAAAGTAAGGGGCCTAGACAGCTGCCCTGGGGAATACCTGGTTCTACCTGGATTATGTTGGAGAGGATTCCATTAAGAACACCTTCTGTGTTCTGTTAGACAGGTAACTCTTTATCCACTGAAAGTCTGTTGTCAATTTGTTTACAGTAAAATAGCATTGTATCTGGTCAAACAATTATTTCCCAAAGTTTACTTAGGGTTGGTAACAAGCTGATTGGTCGGCTATTTGAGCCAGTAAAGGGGGCTTTACTATTCTTTGGTAGCGGTTTTACTTTTGCTTCCCTCCAGGCCTGAGGGCACACATTTTCTCGTAGGCTTAGATTGAATATATGGAAAATAGGAGTGGCAATATCGTCCACTATTATCCTCAGTAATTTTAATTCCAAGTTGTCAGACCCCGTGGCTTGTCATTGTTGACAGACAACAATTGTTGAACCTCTTCCACACTCACTTTACGGAATTCAAAAGTGCAATGCTTGTCTTTCATAATTTAATCAGTTATACTTGGATGTGGAGTGTCAGCGTTTGCTGTTGCCATATTATGCCTACATTTTCTAATCTTGCCAATGAAAAATAATTAAAGTAATTGGCAATATCAGTGGGTTTTGTGATGAATATTCTTTACATCAACAACATAGGAATCACTAGAAAACGTATTGTCTGACCTCTTCTACACTATATTTGTAAAGAACAATGCTGAAGACAAGAAGAAGGTACAGGGAGTGAACATTTAATGTAATACAGACATGAAACAGAACATGAACAGTGTCTGGACAGGGGAAAAATAACGACATCAATGCTGACACAGGGAACAAACTGAGGAGCAGACAGAAATAGAGGGGGTAATCAATAAAGTAATGTTGTCCAGGTGAGTCCAATATTGACAGCTGCGCGTAATCATGGTGACAGGTGTGTGTAATGAAGGGCAGCCTGGCGCACTCGAGCACCAGAGAGGGAGAGCGGGAGCAGGCATGACAGTACCCCCCTCCCTCTAGGGGCGTCACCCGGGGTCCCACCTGGGCGAGCCTGACGGGCCGGCCGAGGCATGGGCAAGCCGGCAGAGGCGTGGGAGCCTGGCGAGCCGACAGAGGCGTGGGAGCCTGGCGAGCCGACAGAGGCGTGGGAGCCTGGCGAGCCGACAGAGGCGTTGGCGTCTTGGTGAGCCGGCTGAATCATGATGTGGGGTGGGTGCCTGCCGAGCCCACCAAGACAAGAAGACCTCTCGACCCAGCTAAGGCATGGAAGCCTGACGAGCCAGCTAAGGCATGGAAGCCTGACGAGCCAGCTACGGCATGGAAAACCGACGAGCAGCAGCACGGCCAGGTGGACTGGGGACAGCAAGGAGTCATCATGCCAGGTAGTCTTGAGGCATGGTCCTAGGGCTCAGGTACTCCAAGGGAGAGAAAGAGAGAATTAGAGAGAGCATACTTAAATTCACACAGGACACCGGATAAGACAGGAGAAGTACTCCAGATATAACAGACTGATCCTAGCCCCCGACACATAAACTACTACAGCATAAATACTGGAGGCTGATGTGGTGTCAGCATTCTTTACGGATCGACGCTGGAGACGAGAAGCGGGTACAGGGAGTGAACATTTAATGAAACACGGACATGAAACAGAACAGGAACAGCGTCTGGACAGGGGAAAAATAACCACATCAATGCTGACACAGGAAACAAACTGAGGAGCAGACAGAAATAGAGGGGGTAATCAATAAAGTAATGGAATCCAGGTGAGTCCAATATTGCACAGCTGAACGTAATGATGGTGACAGGTGTGTGTAATGAAGGGCAGCCTGGCGCCCTCGCGTGCCAGAGAGGGAGAGCGGGGGTAGGCGTGACAATATTAGGCCCAGCCTTTGGAACTTTTCCTGGATATGGCTACTATATCACTACATCCGATGGATTTGGATACTGCTTTAAAGCTAATTTTTGCAGCATTAATAAAGATGTGATCAATACCTGTTGAGGATTTCATTCCTGTGCTGTTTGTAACTACCCTGGTAGGTTGAACCAACCTGAACCAGGTTGCAGGCACTGGTTACAGGTTGAAGCTTTTTCCTGGCTTGATGAAAGCCAGTCAATATTTCAATCACCCACAAAATATACCTCTGTTTATATCACATACATTTAAGCATTTCATACATGTTATCCAGATACTGATTGTTAGCACTTGGGGGTCTACAGCATCTTCCCACAAGAATGAGCTTTAGGTGAGCCAGATGAACCTTTAGCCATATTACTTCAACAGTATTTAATAACATGATATCCTCTATAAACGTTACAGGAATGTGGTCCTGAATAAAAACAGCAACACCTCCGCCATTGGTATTTCTGTATTTTCTGTAGATTTTCTGTAGATGTTATAACCAGGTATTGCTACCACTGTATCAAAAGTATTTATCTAACTGAGTTTGAGATTGTCAGAATATGAATGTCATCTGTTTCTAGATAGTAATTGATTGTGGGCTATTTTTTGCACTTTTCTGGGATACTTTTTTTTGTTGCTTTACTGGGAAGCATAGCAGAAGTAGACATGCTCATGTTATTTATGTTAGTGTCGGGTGAGCTGCACACAGTGGACTTCCTACTAGGGCACACCGCCTTAGTGCTAACAGTATAACGCTGCATCATAGGCACATGATACTGTATACTATAGCTGTGGGATCAGCAGAGGCATTCAGGGCAGTAAGAGGGACATAAATGAGGTTACTAACATATTCCAACGCCCCTGGGATAATATACATTTGTTGAAGCATTATGACAACTCAGTAACACAATGGTAGGGATTAACTGAGCTGGGCTTTGGTAATTGATAAGCCATTGTCTCAACGCACCCTTATAATGTTGTGAAAGGATCCAGGAAACCAAATTATTTGGGTGGATCCCATCCTCTTTATAAAATGTGTTTTGTTTCCAAAAGGTATCGAAATTGTCAACAAAAGTTACACCAATTAAACTGCAATAATCACGTAGCCGTTGTGAAGAGAAAGAATCATCCTGCTAAAGCGTTAAATGCCACGATTCAGAGATGGCACAGGATGGGTCTTTTATTAGTTTCTAGCAGAGAATCAATCACCTCTTTAAAATCCAGTTTTAACTGTTCAGAGAGGCCCTTCATAATGTCATTAAAACCCACATGGACTACGATAGAATCGATTTACATGGGGCTGTAACGATCAATGTTGGAAGGATGGTCGGACCAAGATGCAGCGTGGGGTAGGTTAATCCTTTTTATGATAATAACCGGCACAAAACAACAGAGTAAGCAACGAAACGTTCAGCTTTGTGTAACGGCGTTCGTCTGTCGAAAGAGAAGCGGACCAAAATGCAGCGTGGTGGTTACTCATGTTCTTTAATGAAATAGAAAGATACATGAAATAACTATATTATATATATATAACAAAACAACAAACCTATACAGCCTGTCTGGTGAAACAACTACACAGAGACAGGAACAATCACCCACGAAAACACTCACAGAATATGGCTGCCTAAATTTGGTTCCCAATCAGAGACAACGAAAATCACCTGACTCCTCAGGCAGCCATAGACTAATTAGTCACCCCACAAAACCCAAAGACAAAAAACACACCACAATAACCCATGTCACACCCTGGCCTGACCAAATAAAGAAAGAAAACACAAAATACTAAGACCAAGGCGTGACACTTTGTAGGTCTAAAAGCAACAATACAAAATCAAGATCCCACACATATGGAAAAAATAGGATCCCCAATCAGAGACAACGATAGACAGCTGCCTCTGATTGGGAACCATACCAGGCCAACATAGAAAATAAAAAACTAGACTATCCACCCAAGTCACATCCTGACCTAACCAATATAGAGAAATAAAAGGTTCTAAGGTCAGGGTGTGACAGGGACGTAGAACATTTTGGAGCAGCTTAGTAACGTAATTTCCTCAAACTCCTGGATAGGACAATGTTTTTGGACCAGGAACAGTGACATTTCTTACCATGGAGCTGCCTAAAATCATGGCTGGCGAGAAGGACAAGAAAATCGGCCCACTCCCATGCTTCACAGGATTCAAAGAAATCTTTAAGGACGGGCGATGGGCAGGATAACTTGAGCCTGTAGCTCCCAGCGCCTGGTGCAGGCGTTCGGCAGATGGTGCAGGTGTTCGGCAGATGGTGCAGGCGTTCGGCAGATGGTGCAGGCGTTCGGCAGATGGTGCAGGCGTTCGGCAGATGGTGCAGGCGTTCGGCAGATGGTGCAGGCGTTCGGCAGATGGTGCAGGCGTTCGGCAGATGGTGCAGGCGTTCGGCAGATGGTGCAGGCGTGCGGCAGATGGTGCAGGCGTTCGGCAGATGGTGCAGGCGTTCGGCAGATGGTGCAGGCGTTCGGCAGATGGTGCAGGCGTTCGACAGATGGTGCAGGCGTTCGACAGATGGTGCAGGCGTTCGACAGATGGTGCAGGCGTTCGGCAGATGGTGCAGGCGTTCGACAGATGGTGCAGGCGTTCGGCAGATGGTGCAGGCGTTCGACAGATGGTGCAGGCGTTCGACAGATGGTGCAGGCTTTCGACAGATGGTGCAGGCTTTCGACAGATGGTGCAGGCTTTCGACAGATGGTGCAGGCTTTCGACAGATGGTGCAGGCTTTCGACAGATGGTGCAGGCTTTCGACAGATGGTGCAGGCTTTCGACAGATGGTGCAGGCTTTCGACAGATGGTGCAGGCTTTCGACAGATGGTGCAGGCTTTCGACAGATGGTGCAGGCTTTCGACAGATGGTGCAGGCTTTCGACAGATGGTGCAGGCTTTCGACAGATGGTGCTGGCTTTCGACAGATGGTGCAGGCGTTCGACAGATGGTGCAGGCGTTCGACAGATGGTGCAGGCTTTCGACAGATGGTGCAGGCTTTGGTGCAGGCGTTCGACAGATGGTGCAGGCGACAGATGGTGCAGGCTTTCGACAGATGGTGCAGGCTTTCGACAGATGGTGCAGGCTTTCGACAGATGGTGCAGGCTTTCGACAGATGGTGCAGGCGTTCGGCAGATGGTGCAGGCGTTCGGCAGATGGTGCAGGCGTTCGACAGATGGTGCAGGCGTTCGACAGATGGTGCAGGCGTTCGACAGATGGACAGAAGCCTCGCTCGATCCAGAGCACGGATGGAAGGTTGTCGACGACGACTTGGAAATCATAGGGGAAGGAGTAGGCATAGCAACCGCAAACACAGGTACCCACATCAATGAAGGTGAGGGAAGATCAGGCTCCAGACACAGGTACCCACATCAATGAAGATGAGGGAAGATCAGACTCCAGACACAGGTACCCACATCAATGAAGATGAGGGAAGATCAGGCTCCAGACATAGGTACCCACATCAATGAAGATGAGGGAAGATCAGGCTCCAGACACAGGTACCCACATCAATGAAGATGAGGGAAGATCAGACTCCAGACACAGGTACCCACATCAATGAAGATGAGGGAAGATCAGGCTCCAGACATAAGTACCCACATCAATGAAGATGAGGGAAGATCAGGCTCCAGACATAGGTACCCACATCAATGAAGGTGAGGGAAGATCAGGCTCCAGACACAGGTACCCACATCAATGAATATGCAGGAAGATCAGGCTCCAGACACAGGTACCCACATCAATGAAGATGAGGGAAGATCAGGCTCCAGACACAGGTACTCACATCAATGAATATGCAGGAAGATCAGGCTCCAGACACAGGTACCCACATCAATGAAGGTGAGGGAAGATCAGGCTCCAGACACAGGTACTCACATCAATGAAGATGAGGGAAGATCAGGCTCCAGACACAGGTACCCACATCAATGAAGATGCAGGAAGATCAGGCTCCAGACACAGGTACCCACATCAATGAAGATGCAGGAAGATCAGGCTCCAGACACAGGTACCCACATCAATGAAGATGCAGGAAGATCAGGCTCCAGACACAGGTACCCACATCAATGAAGGTGAGGGAAGATCAGGCTCCAGACACAGGTACCCACATCAATGAAGATGCAGGAAGATCAGGCTCCAGACACAGGTACCCACATCAATGAATATGCAGGAAGATCAGGCTCCAGACACAGGTACCCACATCAATGAATATGCAGGAAGATCAGGCTCCAGGGCAGCGAAACTATTCGTTGTTTATATCTGCTCCAGGCCTCTCGTTGGAAGTGTTGCTTTGTGGGAGGTCACTGTCTTCGGCTTCCACTGGTCATGAAATGTGCCCATCATGGATTAGCTCTTCTTGCTGTGCTCCTTTGATTCCGCTATCAGATGGGGGAGGAGAGGCAGGAGATGGCTCCCCTGGCGAACGGACTCTGGGCAACACCGGCCAGTTGGACATTGACAAACGGCAAGGCGGAGATGCATCCAACAAGCGTGAACGCTGTCCAGCCACCGGTGTAGAAAATGTACACATTCCACTCTGCGTTTTACCCAGTTTCTTACGTAGACTGGCGACCTGCTTGATCAAGGAAGCCACTTAAATCCTATAATCCTCGGCAAACAAACAATTGCCACGTTGGAACTCAGAGTGATCCAGATTGTTCCAAAACAAAGCAGCGTAGATACAGCTCCTACAGCGTTGGAAGCGTTCATTTACTTCTCCAGACAAAAAGGGCTCCATTGAAAAACACATCTGGGACTAACTTCGTTAGCTTGATGGCTAGCAGCTTAACTAGCGGGGACTCTGTCAAGACAGCATCTATTAAGTGGGATCCCTGGACAAGAAATAGCGGTCCTAGCTGTTAAAAGCTAACCGGGTTGCGGAATTCATGCAAAAACAAGTTCACTGTTAAGGTTTTCTTCCTCCTCTTCCTCTGAAGAGGTAAAACAGGGATCGGACCAAAATGCAGAGTGGTTATTATTAAACATCTTTAATAAAGATGATAACAAACAATACAAAACAATAAACGTAACGTGAAAAACCTAAACAGCCTTATCTTTTTTTTAAATAAAAAATAATTTATTATCTTCAATACCATTCATTCTTTACAACTCATAATTTTTCTCATACATACTCAAATAATGGTATTTTAATTCAAACTAATTCAACTAAACATAAAACCCCAAACAAAACCTCAGGGGAGCATCTTCCCTCCCCGTCACCCTACAAAATACCTTTCCCTATCTCCCCGTCCCTAATCTATCCCCTTACAAATCTAAATGACACCCAGCCCTAAACCCCCCTTCCACCTCTCCCGAGCAGCATGCTGCCCCCACTTCCTCTCCTCCCTCTTCATCCTCCCCCTCAAATCTCCCTCCACCCTCCTCACTATCCCTTCCACCCCCCAATCTCTCCCTGTCTTCACCATGTTCTGCCTGGCTTCCCACAGCCCCCGTTTAAAGAGACTCATGAGAAGCCAGAGCAGAAACCTGTCCCTATCTGTCCCTCTCGCTCTCCCTACACCCCTCTCTAACCTGGCCCATGTCAATACAAAATCCCCCCTTACCAAACCTAACACCCGTGCCCTAGCCCATACTACTCCGGCAAAGGCACAGTCCCAAAAGACATGGCGCAGTCTCCTCCCTGCCACAAGAGGATCTTGGACAGGTGGGGGATTGCACCAAACTATACCGGTACATGATGGAACTTACCGGCAAACACTTATGGAGGCTCAACCAATTCAGGTCCTTGAGCCTGTTGTCCAGACCCCGCGCCTGCACTCCCTCCCAGACCACTTCCGAGGTGCCACGGCAGCTGTTCCGCCCGAGGACCCGTGTTAGACCACACCATTACGCTTCTCGCCTGATACGAGAAGAACACCCGCAGGAGGTAACCGGACGGGTGTATCACTGGATGAGCAAGCTCCGTTAACAAGAAAGAAACAAAAATTGTGTCCAGCTTGAGGGGGAAATGTGGTACCCCCCTACCTCCCTCCCCGATGGGACAGATCATGCGTGTCCTGGCGACCCACTCGCACCTGCCACTCCACATGAACTGAAACACAAGCCTCACTAGAGGCCTCCTCAGACAAGCCGGCAATGGGTAGATGTACGCCAAATACAAAAGAGACGGCAACACATCCACCTTTAGGACCAGGACTTTGCCCATAAAAGACAAATACCTAGCCTTCCACATTGCTAGCTTCCTCTGTACCACTGCGATACGCATGTTCCAGTTTAGCGTCGCTGAGCCGGAAGTCTCAAAATGGACCCCGAGAATCCTCAGGGCCCCCTCACAGAGAGATAACCCCCCAGGCACATCCGTTCTACCGCGCCCTCTTCCGAAAAACTTGCCAGAGGACTTTGCATGGTTCAGAACTGCTCCTGACGCTCGGGTGAAATCCCCAAAGATGGCAAGGGACCTTGTCAGGCACGAGTCCTTGCACAGCAGCAAGGAAGTGTCGTCGGCGTACTGCGTCATCTTAACACGCAGCCCACCACTTCCAGGGATCAGCAAGCCTTCCACCCCTGTGTCTGCCCTAATGGCAGCCCCCAGAGGCTCCATGTACAGAACGAAGAGGAGAGCCGAGAGTGGGCACCCCTGCCTGACCCCAGACGAGAGGTCAAAAATCGTCACCCAAGTGACTATTTACACGAACTCGGCACCCCGCTCCGACATATAATGTACGAATCCATCCTATGAACTTCTCCCCAAATCCTAATCAACCTAACACTCTGAATAAAAAGGATCTATTCATGCGATCAAAGGCTTTCGCCTGATCTAGCGCTGCTACCATTAAAGGCAGTCCTCTATCTTCAACCCAAGCGATGGAGTCCCTGATTAACTGTAGGTTCCATCTAATAGAGCGGCCCTCTACCCCGCACGTCTGATCCTCATGGACGACGTAGGGGAGGGCTGTGCGCAACCGGTCTACTAAAACCTTTGCAAGTAGCTTGTAATCTACACACAGCATGGTCAACGGCCACCAGTTGCCAAGGTCTGTTACTTCCCCCTTCTTATATAAAAGTGACAGCACACCAACAGCCATTGATCCCCCCGGGACCCCTGTCTCAAGGATGGTCTTCAAGACTTCGAGGACCACTGGTCCAAGTATACCCCAAAACTTGAGATAAAACTCAGCCAGCAGCCCATCCATCCCAGGCACCTTCCCCTTTTCCCATCCTCCTAAGAGCGCTCTCAACCTCTTCCAGTGAAATCTGGGCCTCCATCACTTCTCTAATGTCCTCCGGCAACTGCCTGGACAAGTGTTCTAAAAACACATTTCCCTGCTCTACATCTATTTCCCTTTCCTTAAATAAACCTTGGAAATGATCAGTTGTCACCCTGACCATATCCTCTGGTTCTCTAACTATACTACCATTTTCTTCCCTAACACCATGCATTACCTTCCTACTCTGTCTGGCCCTAACCGACTTAAAGAACATAGCAGAACAAGTCTCATTATGTTCTAGAAAGCCACTATGCGCACGCTCCAGGAAAGCTCGAGCCGTCCGCTCCTGCAACTCCCTGAGCTGCGCCTTTAGGGTTGCGGATCTCTCCCAGTCAAACGACCCGCTGAGGTTGCCTGCCTCGTACTGGAGTTCAATTAACCTTTGGATACGATCCACCTCCCTCCTCTCCTCCCTTTTTTTCCTCTTGCAATACCCTATTATAAAAGCCCTAATCCTCACCGTAACTAATTCCCACCACTCTAACACCCCCACGCACATGGACCGGAGGCCTTCAAGCCTCCAAAAGAAACCATAAAACCCGTCAACAAAAGCCTGCTCCTCCAGCACATCCCGATCTAACTTCCAGTACCCCCTACCAAAGAGGCAGTCTGGCAACCCCACCTGCAGGAGCACCCCGTCGTGATCAGAAAAGAAAACAGGCAACAGCCGCCCAGACAACTTACCCAAAGACCTGGGTACAAAAATATAGTCGAGCCTCCGCTCAACCCCCCTGGAGTTGCGCCATGTAGGACCGGCCATTTTCGGACTAGTGTGCAGACCACCATCAACCAGACCATGGCAAGCCATTAGCCCGGTAATGGCGCCTGCACTGCTATCCCCCCTATTCCTAAATCTGTATTAAAATCCCCCCCTATCACTAATTTCCTATTTGTGACACACAGGGGCCACCTGTGGCCCATACACCACCACTAATCTAATCTAACCCTCCCCTGCATTACCACAAAAGAATCTTCCACTTTTACCTCCCTGTGCCCACACAAAATCCCTACCCCCGATGAGTGCACCCCCCCAATACCCCAAACCGACTCCCCCTTGTCCCACTCCCTCTTAAACCTACTAACATCCCCTCCATCCTTCAGGTGAACCTCCTGTAAAAAACAAAAATCAAACCCCACACCCTCCAAATAACTAAAAACCGCCCTCCTCTTAACAAAATCCCTTAAACCCCTTACATTTAAACTAACAAAAGTCAAATTAGACTCCATGAAAAAATAAAAACATGTAATACACTCAAATTCTAAACCCAGACAGAAAAAAAAAACAGGAGACTCACCCGATGTTCCCCTGCTCCATATCTACCGGTGAGAACACCATCCGTACTCCCGACATCCCCCCCTCTTCCTCCATCTCACCAACCCAGGATGCAGGAATAGTGTTTGGCTCCGGGGTGCCCTGCACCCTGGGTCTACCCCCACACTCCTCCCCAGCTGGTTTGGAAGAAAAAAAATCAGGGAGGCTGAGTCCCCAAACAAAAAACTCCCCACCTCCTCCTGTACCCAGTCCTGAGTCTTGTTAGGTGTGTCCCCACCCAACAGAAGTTGAGGGCCTGGGGAAACCAGCAGCAACCCAGATGTTTCTCCCACCCCCATCACTCTCTTGGCCATCCCCTCCCCTCACTGTCGGCCAATCGCACCCTCCTCTTCATTCTCTTCTTTGGTGATGACGGCAGTGGAGAGATACCACCACCACCCCGCCAGCTCCTCCACCATACCCCTCATCTCTTCCACCAGGGCACTTGCTCTTCCACCGTCTCCTTCTCCACCACTCCTCCCTCGCTTTCTTCTCTCTCATGCTCCTCCACTCTTGCCTTCTTCCGCCGCTTTTCCTGGTTCTCCTACTCCCGTGCCTTCCGTTTCCTTCTCTCTTCCATCTGCCGCTTCTTGCTCCTCCTCCTTCCTTGCGGCCTTCCCCTCTGGACCTGTGCTCTGGTCATGAGGCGTGCTTCCTTCCCCTCCTCTTCTTCCCCCATCCCTTGCTCCTGCTCCCCCCCCAGCCGCAGACGCATATGACCTCTGACGGGCCAGGCACCCCCGCCACAGGTGTGCTGACGAGCCACACCCGTGGCACGCCTTAGGCTTGTCACAATCCCTCGCCTCGTGTTCCTCAGATCCACAAAATCTGCATTTTCTTGTACTGCACGAGGCGAATATGTGACCGTAGGCCATACAGCGCCTGCTGTATGGAGGATGGAGGTAGCCACCATGTACCTTTTGGGTCCTCTCTGAGGAGGGCCTGGAAGCCTCTCCTCCCATTCCAAAACCCAAGGGAGTCTTTGAGGTGCCTTGCTGAGGAGACGTTATCCATGTATCTCCCCAGAAAAGCCCTCACCTCTTCGTCCTTAACATAAGGGTTGTAAATGTTAACAGTTACAACCCTAAAGTTATTCTTCGCCAGGCTTGTTATTTCATAGTGGCACATCGGCCTCTCACCTCCCACTGCTCTTGCCCTTCTCAGGATATCATTGTGTTTTTCCTCTGTATATAGTGCCACGTCGTATGCTCCCTCCAAAGAGTTGCCTTGGAAACAAAACACGTCCTTCACCGTCAGCTTTAGAATCCCCATCAATATTATCCTTCCAAAAGTTTTGCGTCCTAAAGGCTTTAACTCCTTTTCCTTCCAAGCAAACCGAATCGTGTTGGCCAGCCCAATCCCAGGGACCGACCGTGTTGATGTATTTTGCACCATCTCCGCAAGGAGAATGGCGCTCGTTCTCTTCTAAAACAAGAAAAAAGAAAAACCAAAGTGACCGAGCCTATCTGGTGAAACGACACAGAGACAGGAACAATCACCCACCAAAACACTCAAAGAATATGGCTGCCTAAATATGGTTCCCAATCAGAGACAACGATAAACACCTGTGATTGAGAACCACTCTAGGCAACCATAGACTTACCTAGACAACTCTACTATACCACAATCCCATAACCTACAAAAACCCCAAGACAAAACACACCACATAAATAACCCATGTCACACCCTGGCCTGACCAAAATAATACAGAAAAAACAAAATACTAAAACCAAGGCGTGACATTCACTATTTATATCTTATGAAGATTTTTTTTTTTTCAAAAACAAGAAAAACAACAAACTTAGTGTTTCCAGCATACCATGTTCAGCTGTGAACTCTGATGACGCGATCTCTGACGTGATCTGTACGTTTGTTTGGTTGAATGAATCTAACAAGACGGGTCGGCGAGAAAATGGGCCTCGTCCTGGGTGAACAAGGGTAGACGGAGTGCCAGGACTCAGGTGCATGTGTGTGTGTGTGTGTGTGTGTGTGTGTGTGTGTGTGTGTGTGTGTGTGTGTGTGTGTGTGTGTGTGTGTGTGTGTGTGTGTGTGTGTGTGTGTGTGTGTGTGTGTTTGTGTTTGTGTATGTGGACATAGGATACTGAGGGGTAAGCCTAATTGTGGCTGTGTGTACGGGGTCTCGAAGGATGATATGTGAACAGGGGCTGCTGATTGGGTAATTATGGTGTGTGTGTGTGTGTGTGTGTGTGTGTGTGTGTGTGTGTGTGTGTGTGTGTGTGTGTGTGTGTGTGTGTGTGTGTGTGTGTGTGTGTGTGTGTGTGTGTGTGTGTGTGTGTGTGTGTGTGTGTGTGTCACTGCATGTTGTTGGTGATTAGCTGACAGACAGCGAAAGAACCAGACACAGAGAGCAGCTGTGTGTGAACCTACCAGCTGCAGCCCAGCTCAGCCCACCTCACACAAACACACACACACACACACACACACCCTTTGTTTGTGTCTGTTTACCCCACGAAAGCCTCTTCGTCACGATATGGCTTCATAGGAAACCTTGATCCTGGGACATTAAACAGAACCACAGGGCCTGTATCAGCCTGACAGAGATGAGGTTTATACAGTCAATAACTTTGGATCAAGTACATTCCACATCTCTTAATGAATGCTTTTAAGTCATCTGATATACACACACACAATTGTACATCACTTGCAACAGCAGCGTTGTGGGTTCGATTCCAGCTGGGACCACCCATGTCGAAAATACATGCAGGAAAGTCTCTTTGTGTAAAAGGGTCAGCTAAATGTTATATATTACACAATTAAGCATACTTAAAAAAGCTTTTAAAAGGGTTGTTTCCACCCAAAATCAGATGTGATTAAATGGTGTGTGTTTGCAGATGGGGTTTGCTAGGAGAACACACTGGTGTAAACAAATAAGTCACTATTGTGGCAACACTTTCTTGTTATGGAGTTTTTAGCTTCTGGGAAAACCTCATAACTTTCAGTTTCAGAGAGGCACCTCTGACTACAAGGAAGTGACTCAGACATTTAGAATGCTGATGCTCCTCTCTTCAGTGGTAAACAGTAAGATCTAATGTTAACATTGTAAATCACCTGATTGACTTTGTTTGAAGAAGTGAGATAGAGTGTCTATTTGTGTTATATTGTTTAGTAAATTAAACTTGTATTAGGGCTGTTGCAGTGACTGTATTATCATCACACCAGCAGTCATGAGTCAAGACAGCAGTAAATTCCATGTCACTATAATCTCCTGTTATGCACTCTGGACAGGCTTTGGTAGAATCCAAATAGCTAACTACCATCAGGTCCTAATGGCCTGGTACTCAGGGCTCTAACCACTGGTATGGCTACTCTGTGTCCCTACCCTCCATCAGGTTAATGACCTGGCCTCAGGGCTCTATTGTCCCTCCATCAGGTCTAACCACTAGGGCTACCCTGACTGGTTAGGGCTCTAGTGTCCCTCCACTAGGTCTAATGACCTGGTACTCACTCTATTGTCCCTACCATCAGGTCCTAATGATTGGCTGGTACTCAGGGCTCTACCTCTCCATCAGGCTAATGACCTGTCGCCCAACTCTCTAACCAAGAACATCACTAGGCTACCAACCAGTTATTGGCCCAACGCTCTAACCACTAGGCTACCTGCTGGTTATTGGCCCAACGCTCTAACCACTAGGCTACCTGCTGGTTATTGGCCCAACGCTCTAACCAGTAGGCTACCTGCTGGTTATTGGCCCAACGCTCTAACCACTAGGCTACCTGCTGGTTATTGGCCCAACTCTCTAACCACTAGGCTACCTGCTGGTTATTGGCCCAACGCTCTAACCACTAGGCTACCTGCTGGTTATTGGCCCAACGCTCTAACCACTAGGCTACCTGCTGGTTATTGGCCCAACGCTCTAACCACTAGGCTACCTGCTGGTTACTGGCCCAACGCTCTAACCACTAGGCTACCTGCTGGTTATTTTGCTCAACGCTCTAACCAGTAGGCTACCTGCTGGTTATTGGCCCAACGCTCTAACCACTAGGCTACCTGCTGGTTACTGGCCCAACGCTCTAACCACTAGGCTACCTGCTGGTTATTGGCCCAACGCTCTAACCACTAGGCTACCTGCTGGTTATTGGCCCAACGCTCTAACCACTAGGCTACCTGCTGGTTACTGGCCCAACGCTCTAACCACTAGGCTACCTGCTGGTTACTGGCCCAACGCTCTAACCACTAGGCTACCTGCTGGTTATTGGCCCAACGCTCTAACCACTAGGCTACCTGCTGGTTATTGGCCCAACGCTCTAACCACTAGGCTACCTGCTGGTTATTGGCCCAACGCTCTAACCACTAGGCTACCTGCTGGTTACTGGCCCAACACTCTAACCACTAGGCTACCTGCTGGTTATTGTCCCAACACTCTAACCACTAGGCTACCTGCTGGTTATTGGCCCAACGCTCTAACCACTAGGCTACCTGCTGGTTATTGGCCCAACGCTCTAACCACTAGGCTACCTGCTGGTTATTGGCCCAACGCTCTAACCACTAGGCTACCTGCTGGTTATTGGCCCAACGCTCTAACCACTAGGCTACCTGCTGGTTATTGGCCCAACGCTCTAACCACTAGGCTACCTGCTGGTTATTGGCCCAACGCTCTAACCACTAGGCTACCTGCTGGTTATTGGCCCAACGCTCTAACCACTAGGCTACCTGCTGGTTATTGGCCCAACGCTCTAACCACTAGGCTACCTGCTGGTTATTGGCCCAACGCTCTAACCACTAGGCTACCTGCTGGTTATTGGCCCAACGCTCTAACCACTAGGCTACCTGCTGGTTATTGGCCCAACGCTCTAACCACTAGGCTACCTGCTGGTTATTGGCCCAACGCTCTAACCACTAGGCTACCTGCTGGTTATTGGCCCAACGCTCTAACCACTAGGCTACCTGCTGGTTATTGGCCCAACGCTCTAACCACTAGGCTACCTGCTGGTTATTGGCCCAACGCTCTAACCACTAGGCTACCTGCTGGTTATTGGCCCAACGCTCTAACCACTAGGCTACCTGCTGGTTATTGGCCCAACGCTCTAACCACTAGGCTACCTGCTGGTTATTGGCCCAACGCTCTAACCACTAGGCTACCTGCTGGTTATTGGCCCAACGCTCTAACCACTAGGCTACCTGCTGGTTATTGGCCCAACGCTCTAACCACTAGGCTACCTGCTGGTTATTGGCTCAACGCTCTAACCACTAGGCTACCTGCTGGTTATTGGCCCAACGCTCTAACCACTAGGCTACCTGCTGGTTATTGGCTCAACGCTCTAACCACTAGGCTACCTGCTGGTTATTGGCCCAACGCTCTAACCACTAGGCTACCTGCTGGTTATTGGCCCAACGCTCTAACCACTAGGCTACCTGCTGGTTATTGGCCCAACGCTCTAACCACTAGGCTACCTGCTGGTTATTGGCCCAACGCTCTAACCACTAGGCTACCTGCTGGTTATTGGCCCAACGCTCTAACCACTAGGCTACCTGCTGGTTATTGGCCCAACGCTCTAACCACTAGGCTACCTGCTGGTTATTGGCCCAACGCTCTAACCACTAGGCTACCTGCTGGTTATTGCACTCTAACCACTAGGCTACCTGCTGGTTATTGGCCCAACGCTCTAACCACTAGGCTACCTGCTGGTTATTGGCCCAACGCTCTAACCACTAGGCTACCTGCTGGTTATTGGCTCAACGCTCTAACCACTAGGCTACCTGCTGGTTATTGGCTCAACGCTCTAACCACTAGGCTACCTGCTGGATATTGGCTCAACGCTCTAACCACTAGGCTACCTGCTGGTTATTGGCTCAACGCTCTAACCACTAGGCTACCTGCTGGTTATTGGCTCAACGCTCTAACCACTAGGCTACCTGCTGGTTATTGGCCCAACGCTCTAACCACTAGGCTACCTGCTGGTTATTGGCCCAACGCTCTAACCACTAGGCTACCTGCTGGTTATTGGCCCAACGCTCTAACCACTAGGCTACCTGCTGGTTATTGGCCCAACGCTCTAACCACTAGGCTACCTGCTGGTTATTGGCCCAACGCTCTAACCACTAGGCTACCTGCCACATTTGCTAATTGAGGGGAGGACATATATATGTTCCCTTGCCCTTGTTCCTCCCCATTTAATAATGGATCATTCTAAATCAAAACTATTTTTTTACACATTAGCAAAGACAAGATAAACATGAGAATAGTGTGAAGGGTTAAAATGTGATCACTTGATGAGAGAACAGCTGTTGCAGCCTGAGGCAAGGAACAGAACACAATCTTTTAATTTTTGCTACTTTCTCAAATCATCAATAGACTATAGTCACATCATGCAGCCCATATATGTTATGATTTCTAAGACATTCTAAGGTTTGTATCAGTCACATCTAAAGTTTCCAAATAACTCTAAATCTAGCATATAGGACCCGTTTAAAATGATCAATTTTACACGAAACATAGACACTTCATATGCACACTGGCTCAAGAATGGAAGAATACCATTTATATCTTATTCAGCTAAGTTCAATTATATTCTTCTTACTATAAAAGAATGGCATAAAATGAAGTATATCTTGTCAGCTAAACAAGCCTACAGTGTATGAGATGGAGCGTTGTCAGATAACGGTAGGCCAAGTCATATTCTGTTCTTGTTGTTGGCCCTCGGATTCTCTAAAAGTTATACGGCTGCACCACTGAGAGCATCTTGACTGGCTGCACCACTGAGAGCATCTTGACTGGCTGCACCACTGAGAGCATCTTGACTGGCTGCACCACTGAGAGCATCTTGACTGGCTGCACCACTGAGAGCATCTTGACTGGCTGCACCACTGAGAGCATCTTGACTGGCTGCCCCACTGAGAGCATCTTGACTGGCTGCACCACTGAGAGCATCTTGACTGGCTGCACCACTGAGAGCATCTTGACTGGCTGCACCACTGAGAGCATCTTGACTGGCTGCACCACTGAGAGCATCTTGACTGGCTGCACCACTGAGAGCATCTTGACTGGCTGCACCACTGAGAGCATCTTGACTGGCTGCACCACTGAGAGCATCTTGACTGGCTGCACCACTGAGAGCATCTTGACTGGCTGCCCCAATGAGAGCATCTTGACTGGCTGCACCACTGAGAGCATCTTGACTGGCTGCCCCACTGAGAGCATCTTGACTGGCTGCACCACTGAGAGCATCTTGACTGGCTGCACCACTGAGAGCATATTGACTGGCTGCACCACTGAGAGCATCTTGACTGGCTGCACACTGAGAGCATCTTGACTGGCTGCCCCACTGAGAGCATCTTGACTGGCTGCACCACTGAGAGCATCTTGACTGGCTGCACCACTGAGAGCATCTTGACTGGCTGCCCCACTGAGAGCATCTTGACTGGCTGCACCACTGAGAGCATCTTGACTGGCTGGAATCAACCCCCTCTGATGTTGTATGTCTTTAACTGGCTGCACCACTGAGTTGTAGCATCTTGACTGGCTGCACCACTGAATCAACATCTTGACTGGCTGCCCCACTGAGAGCATCTTGACTGGCTGCACCACTGAGAGCATCTTGACTGGCTGCCCCACTGAGAGCATCTTGACTGGCTGCACCACTGAGAGCATCTTGACCGGCTGCACCACTGAGAGCATCTTGACTGGCTGCATCACCGCTTGGTACGGCAACTGCAAGGCAACCAACCCGGAAGGTGCTACAGAAGGTGGTGAGCTCGGGCACCAGTACATCAAACTCTTTAACAACTATTACCCCCTTTGAGAGGGTTGGGTTTCTCTAGCAGGAATCAACCCCCTCCTCCTGATGTTGTATGTCTTTAACTGGTTTCTCTAGCAGGAATCAACCCCCTCCTCCTGATGTTGTATGTCTTTAACTGGTTTCTCTAGCAGGAATCAACCCCCTCCTCCTGATGTTGTATGTCTTTAATGGGTTTCTCTAGCAGGAATCAACCCCCTCCTCCTGATGTTGTATGTCTTTAACTGGTTTCTCTAGCAGGAATCAACCCCCTCCTCCTGATGTTGTATGTCTTTAACTGGTTTCTCAGGAATCAACCCCTCCTCCTGATGTTGTATGTCTTTAACTGGTTTCTCTAGCAGGAATCAACCCCCTCCTCCTGATGTTGTATGTCTTTAACTGGTTTCTCTAGCAGGAATCAACCCCCTCCTCCTGATGTTGTATGTCTTTAACTGGTTTCTCTAGCAGGAATCAACCCCCTCCTCCTGATGTTGTATGTCTTTAATGGGTTTATCTAGCAGGAATCAACCCCCTCCTCCTGATGTTGTATGTCTTTAACTGGTTTCTCTAGCAGGAATCAACCCCCTCCTCCTGATGTTGTATGTCTTTAATGGGTTTCTCTAGCAGGAATCAACCCCCTCCTCCTGATGTTGTATGTCTTTAACTGGTTTATCTAGCAGGAATCAACCCCCTCCTCCTGATGTTGTATGTCTTTAACTGGTTTCTCTAGCAGGAATCAACCCCCTCCTCCTGATGTTGTATGTCTTTAATGGGTTTATCTAGCAGGAATCAACCCCCTCCTCCTGATGTTGTATGTCTTTAACTGGTTTCTCTAGCAGGAATCAACCCCCTCCTCCTGATGTTGTATGTCTTTAACTGGTTTCTCTAGCAGGAATCAACCCCCTCCTCCTGATGTTGTATGTCTTTAACTGGTTTCTCTAGCAGGAATCAACCCCCTCCTCCTGATGTTGTATGTCTTTAACTGGGTTTCTCTAGCAGGAATCAACCCCCTCCTCCTGATGTTGTATGTCTTTAACTGGTTTCTCTAGCAGGAATCAACCCCCTCCTCCTGATGTTGTATGTCTTTAACTGGTTTCTCTAGCAGGAATCAACCCCCTCCTCCTGATGTTGTATGTCTTTAACTGGTTTATCTAGCAGGAATCAACCCCCCTCCTCCTGATGTTGAAGCCTTTAACTGGTTTCTCTAGCAGGAATCAACCCCCTCCTCCTGATGTTGTATGTCTTTAACTGGTTTCTCTAGCAGGAATCAACCCCCTCCTCCTGATGTTGTATGTCTTTAACTGGTTTCTCTAGCAGGAATCAACCCCCTCCTCCTGATGTTGTATGTCTTTAACTGGTTTCTCTAGCAGGAATCAACCCCCTCCTCCTGATGTTGTATGTCTTTAACTGGTTTCTCTAGCAGGAATCAACCCCCTCCTCCTGATGTTGTATGTCTTTAATGGGTTTATCTAGCAGGAATCAACCCCCCTCCTCCTGATGTTGTAAGCACCATGCTTTACCAACTGAGTCACACAGTTTGTGTCGGATGACACTGAAAAAACCCATGACTTCCGAGTTGAGAAATAACTGTCATTTAAAACGAATGATTCAAACGTTGTTTCTCAACAGTTTCTCTTACCATACCAGACTACAGCCAGGCATGATGACCACCAGACCAAGTAGCACCCTCAACACGTTACAATAAACACAACCAGATTCATCAAATCAAACACAACTATCCCCCTCAGTGGAGACCAGGCTGTCCGTCCGTTCGTCTCCCCCAATGGAGACCAGGCTACCCCCAGTGGAGACCAGGCTACACCCCCCTCCCCCAGTGGAGACCAGGCTGCCCCCCTCTCAGTGGAGACCAGGCTGAACCAAGTTGAGATCCCAAAGGGTCGACCTCCTGAGGTAACCAGACAAGGCTTCCAGGAGGCGGTATCATGACCCCATTTGGGTGGAGTCTCCTAAAGGTATCTGAATACATTGGGTGGAGTCTGAGGTCTAAACATTGGAGGAGTCTCCCCCTGATCTCTAAACATTGGGTGGTAGTCATCCCAAAGAGACTTAGCTTCTAAACATTGGGTGGAGTCTCCTGATCTCTAAACATTGGGTGGAGTCTCCTGATCTCTAAACATTGG
This sequence comes from Oncorhynchus keta, assembly GCF_023373465.1. NCBI lineage: Eukaryota > Metazoa > Chordata > Actinopteri > Salmoniformes > Salmonidae > Oncorhynchus > Oncorhynchus keta. The sequence continues at coordinate 33,433 of NW_026290780.1, read as the reverse complement.
GTGGAGTCTCCTTGAATAGATGAGCTTGAGGTAGTAGGAGGAGTCTCTGAAAACATTGGGTTCTCCTGATCTCTAAACATTGGGTGGAGTCTCCTGATCTCTAAACATTGGGTGGAGTCTCCCATCTCTAAACATTGAAGTCTCATCTCTAAACATTGATGGTGGAGTCTCCTGTCTCTAAACATTGGGTGGAGTCTTTCTGATCTCTAAACTCAAACATGGGTGCAGATAAACAGTCTCTGGTTTCTCTAGCTGATCACTAAACATTGGGTGGAGTCTCCTGATCTCTAAACATTGGGTGGAGTCTCCTGAAACCAATAAACATTGGGTGGAGTCTCCTGATCTCTAAACATTGGGTGGAGTCTCCTGATCTTTAAACATTGCTTGAGTCTCAATCTCTGATCCCCCAAAATTGGGTGGAGTCTCTAATCTCTCAGAGTGGAGTCTCCTGATCTCTAAACATTGGGTGGAGTCTCCTGATCTCTAAACATTGGGTGGAGTCTCATCTCTAAACATTGGGTGGAGTCTCTGATCTCTAAACATTTGGAGTCTCCTGATCTCTAAACATTGGGTGGAGTCTCCTAAACATTGCGGTGGATCTCATCCCTAAACATTGGGTGGAGTCTCCTTATCTCTAAACATTGGGTGGAGTCTCCTTATCTCTAAACATTGGGTGGAGTCTCCTTATCTCTAAACATTGGGTGGAGTCTCCTTATCTCTAAACATTGGGTGGAGTCTCCTGATCTCTAAACATTGGGTGGAGTCTCCTGATCTCTAAACATTGGGTGGAGTCTCCTGATCTCTAAACATTGCATCAGGGAACTAAGTGATATGAGCCTTCCACGGTTTCTCCACCTTATCAGTACTGTCACACATGATCGTATTCCCTGCACTCAGCCCCTCCCAAGCTTCATTATGGCCCCCTCTGATGTCTCTTTTGTAACTAATGTTCCTATACTCTGAGTATATGTCACGGCCGTCGTCGTGGAAACGACCGGACCAAGGTGCAGTGTGGTGAGCGTACATTTTCCTTTAATTCATTATAAAGGTCGCCAACAAAACAAGAAACAACCATGAAGCTGACTTGGACTATAGTGCCACTAACAAAGACAACTACACACAAACTACAAAAGAAAAAAAGGCTGCCTAAGTATGATTTCCAATCAGAGACAACGATAGACAGCTGTCCCCGATTGAGAACCATACCCGGCCAAAACATAGAAACAGAAAACATAGAAATAAAGAAACTAGAATGCCCACCCAAGTCACACCCTGGCCTACCCAAAATAGAGAATAAAAGCCTCTCAATGGCCAGGGCGTGACAGTAAAACAATGTTCAAAGGTAACACAAGAATCCAATAGTACGTATAATGGGGAACTTGCACAACTTGGGCTCCCTTCAATGTGCAAACACCCAAGTCCTCAGAGACCAAAATACTTCTGGTTTTATTAGCATTTAGCGCTAGGTTAAGATCAGTAAGTGATTTTTGAATCGAGTCAAAACCATGTTGAAGGTCATAAATGGCGTGCTATACTGAGGGGGCACAGGAGTGAATAACTAGCCTCCACGTAGAAATGTATGTTACAGGTTTTAACAGATAGACCAATATTATTTATATAAATAGTGAAGAAAACAGGGGTCCCAACATTGACCCCTGCTGAATACCTTCCCTGATATTGAGGAAACTACATTTTATACCGTCAGTAAGCACACGTTGTGTCTTGTCCGTTAGATCATCGTTGATAGGAATCAAGGCTCATTTCAAACAACCTTTGAACAGGTAAGAAATGGTCAACTGTATCAGATGCCTTTTGACAGGTCAATAAATAAGGCAGCGCAGTGATTTCTATGGTCGAAATAATATAGCACATCGTCTAAGACCAGTGTAGCTGCTGAAACAGTGTTATGTCCAGGTCTAACAACACCAGTCTAACACCAGACACAACACCAGTCTAACACCAAACACAACACCAGTCTAACACCAGTCTAACACCAGACACAACACCAGTCTAATAACAGACACAACACCAGACACAACACCAGTCTAACACCAGACACAACACCAGTCTAACACCAAACACAACACCAGACACAACACCAGACTAACACCAGTCTAACACTAGACACAACACCAGTCTAACACCAGACACAACACCAGACACAACACCAGACTAACACTAGACACAACACCAGTCTAACACTAGACACAACACCAGTCTAACACCAAACACAACACCAGACACAACACCAGACACAACACCAGTCTAACACTAGACACAACACCAGTCTAACACCAGACACAACACCAGACACAACACCAGACTAACACCAGTCTAACACCAGTCTAATACCAGACACAACACCAGTCTAACACCAGAAGTGGCAGAAGTTCTAAACTGCCAGTTGGCCAGGGACTCTAGAACTCTGGCAAGGCAAGATAACTTGGAAATTGTATGGTATTTATCCAAGTCAGGAGGATCTCTGCCTTTGTGTCGGGGGGGGGGGGGCTTGTGTCATTTTCCAGATCTTAAGGATAACACCAGAAACAACTGTCAAGTTACAAATATAGGTTAATAATTCTGCAATAAGTGGGTCAAAAAGCTGCAGCACAAAGTGATCAAGTGAGTCAGCCACAGTGGATTTGTTTCACATCGATCTACAATAAGGCACTTCAGTACATCATAGACATCTAATGATTGAAATGTGGAAGTGGGGAGAAGAAAAGCACAGACAGAAGCAACACGACAACACAAGACTGTTGACCTTTAAACAGGACAATATGCACAAGGCCGCTGGGCTGGATGGATTACCAGGACGTGTACTCCGAGCATGCGCTGACCAACTGGCAAGTATCTTCACTGACATTTCAACCTTTCCCTGTCTGAGTCTGTAATAACAACATGTTTCAAGCAGACCACCATAGTCCCTGTGCCCAAGAACACTAAGGTAAGCTGACTAAATGACTACCGACCTGTATCACGCACATCTGTAGCCATGAAGTGCTTTGAAAGGTTGGTCATGGCTTACATCAACGCCATTATCCCAGAAACCCTAGACGCACTCCAATTTGCATACCGCACCAACAGATCCACAGAGGATGCAATCTCTATTGCACTCCATACATCCTTTTCCCACCTGGACAAAAGGAACACCTACTACAGCTCAGCATTCAACACCATAGTGCCCTCAAAGCTCATCATTAAGCTAAGGACCCTGGGACTAAACACCTCCCTCTGCAACTGGATCCTGGACTTCTGCCACGCTGGTCCTCAACATGACGGTCCCTCAGGGGTGCGTGCTCAGTCCACTCCTGTACTCCCTGCTCACTCATGACACAGCCAGGCACGACTCCAACACTATCATTAAGTTTGCTGATGACACAACAGTGGTAGGCCTGATCACCGACAACAACAAGACAGCCTATAGGGAGGAGGTCAGAGACCTGGCCATGTGGTGCCAGGACAACAACCTCTCCCTCAACGTGATCAAGACAAAGGAGAGGATTGTGGACTACAGGAAAAAGAGGACCGAGCACGCCCCCATTCTCATCGACGGGGCTGTAGGGGAGCAGGTTGAGAGCTTCAAATTCCTGGGTGTCCACATCACCAAAAACGAATATGTCGTGAAGAGGGCACAACAAAGTCTATTTCCCCTCAGGAGACTGAATATATTTGGCATGGGTCCTCAGATCCTCAAAAGGTTTTACAGCTGCACCATCGAGAGCATCTTGAAAGGTTGCATCACTGCCTGGTTTGGCAACTGTTCGGCCTCCGACCGCAAGGCACAACAGAGGGTAGTGTGACCAGCCCAGTACATCACCAGGGCTAAGTCTCTTGCCATCCAGGACCTCCATACCAGGCGGTGTCAGAGGAAGGCCCAAAAAATTGTCAAAGGCTCCAGCCACCCTAGTCATAGACTGTTCTCTCTGCTATCACACGGCAAGTGGTACCAGAGCGTGATGTCTAGGTCCAAGAGGCTTCTAAACAGCTTCTACCCCCAAGCCATAAGACTCCCCCCCCCCCACACTGCTGCTACTCTCTGTTATTATCTATGCATGGTCACTTAACTCTACCTACATGTACATATTACCTCAATTACCTCAGCACCAGTGTACCCGCACATTGACACACTGACTCTGTACCGGTACCCCCTGTATATAGCCTCCACATTGACTCTGTACTGGTACCCCCTGTATATAGCCTCCACATTGACTCTGTACTGGTACCCCCTGTATATAGCCTCCACATTGACTCTGTACCGGTACCCCCTATATAAAGCCTCCACACTGACTCTGTATCGGTACCCCCTGTATATAGCCTCCACATTGACTCTGTACCGGTACACCCTGTATATAGCCTCCACATTGACTCTGTACCGGTACCACCTGTATATAGCCTCCACATCGACTCTGTACCGGTTCCCCCTGTATATAGCCTCCACATCGACTCTGTACCGGTACCCCCTGTATATAGCCTCCACACTGACTCTGTACCGTAATACCCTGTATATAGCCTCCACATTGACTCTGTACCGGTACCCCCTGTATATAACCTCCACATTGACTCTGTACCGTAATACCCTGTATATAGCCTCCACATTGACTCTGTACCGGTACCCCCTGTATATAACCTCCACATTGACTCTGTACCGGTACCCCCTGTATATAGCCTCCACATTGACTCTGTACCGGTACCCCCTATATATAGCCTCCACACTGACTCTGTATCGGTACCCCTGTATATAGCCTCCACATTGACTCTGTACCGGTACACCCTGTATATAGCCTCCACATTGACTCTGTACCGGTACCACCTGTATATAGCCTCCACATCGACTCTGTACCGGTTCCCTGTATATAGCCTCCACATCGACTCTGTACCGGTACCCCTGTATATAGCCTCCACACTGACTCTGTACCCCCACCGTAATACCCTGTATATAGCCTCCACATTGACTCTGTACCGGTACCCCTGTATATAGCCTCCACATTGACTCTGTACCGTACCCCCTGTATATAACCTCCACATTGACTCTGTACCGTACCCTGTATATAGCCTCCACATTGGCTCTGTACCGGTACCCCTGTATATAACCTCCACATTGACTCTGTACCGTAATACCCTGTATATAGCCTCCACATTGACTCTGTACCAGTACCCCCTGTATATAACTTCCACATTGACTCTGTACCGTAATACCCTGTGTATAGCCTCCACATTGACTCTGTACCGGTACCCCCTGTATATAACTTCCACATTGACTCTGTACCGTAATACCCTGTATATAGCCTCCACATTGACTCTGTACCGGTACCCCCTGTATATAACCTCCACATTGACTCTGTACCGTAATACCCTGTATATAGCCTCCACATTGACTCTGTACCGGTACCCCTGTATATAGCCTCCACATTGACTCTGTACCGGTAATACCCTGTATATAGCCTCCACATTGACTCTGTACCGGTACCACCTGTATATAGCCTCCACATCGACTCTGTACCGGTTCCCCCTGTATATAGCCTCCACATCGACTCTGTACCGGTACCCCCTGTATATAGCCTCCACACTGACTCTGTACCGTAATACCCTGTATATAGCCTCCACATTGACTCTGTACCGGTACCCCCTGTATATAGCCTCCACATTGACTCTGTACCGGTACCCCCTGTATATAACCTCCACATTGACTCTGTACCGTAATACCCTGTATATAGCCTCCACATTGGCTCTGTACCGGTACCCCCTGTATATAACCTCCACATTGACTCTGTACCGTAATACCCTGTATATAGCCTCCACATTGACTCTGTACCAGTACCCCCTGTATATAACTTCCACATTGACTCTGTACCGTAATACCCTGTGTATAGCCTCCACATTGACTCTGTACCGGTACCCCCTGTATATAACTTCCACATTGACTCTGTACCGTAATACCCTGTATATAGCCTCCACATTGACTCTGTACCGGTACCCCCTGTATATAACCTCCACATTGACTCTGTACCGTAATACCCTGTATATAGCCTCCACATTGACTCTGTACCGGTACCCACTGTATATAGCCTCCACATTGACTCTGTACCGGTACCCCCTGTATATAGCCTCCACATTGACTCTGTACCGGTACCCCCTGTATATAACCTCCACATTGACTCTGTACCGTAATACCCTGTATATAGCCTCCACATTGACTCTGTACCGGTACCCCCTGTATATAGCCTCCACATTGACTCTGTACCGTAATACCCTGTATATAGCCTCCACATTGACTCTGTACCGTAATACCCTGTATATAGCCTCCACATTGACTCTGTACCGTAATACCCTGTATATAGCCTCCACATTGACTCTGTACCGGTACCCCCAGTGTTTCGCCCCGCTATTGTTATTTACTGCTGCTCTTTAATTATTTGTTATTCTTATCTCTTGATTTTTTTGTTGTATTTTCTTTAAACTGCATTGGTGGTTAAGGGCTTGTTAGTAAACATTTCACTGTAAGGTGAAACACCTGTTGTATTCGACACGTGACAAATAACATTTGATTTGATTCAACATGACAACACAAGACTGAAGCAACACGACAACGCAAGACTGAAGCAACACAACACAAGACTGAAGCAACACGACAACGCAAGACTGAAGCAACACGACAACGCAAGACTGAAGCAACACGACAACGCAAGACTGAAGCAACACGACAACGCAAGACTGAAGCAACACGACAACGCAAGACTGAAGCAACACGACAACGCAAGACTGAAGCAACACGACAACGCAAGACTGAAGCAACACGACTGAAGCAACACGACATCGCAAGACTGAAGCAACATCGCAAGACTGAAGCAACACGACATCGCAAGACTGAAGCAACATCGCAAGACTGAAGCAACACGACATCGCAAGACTGAAGCAACACAACATCGCAAGACTGAAGCAACACGACAACGCAAGACTGAAGCAACACAACACAAGACTGAAGCAACACGACAACGCAAGACTGAAGCAACACGACAACGCAAGACTGAAGCAACACGACAACGCAAGACTGAAGCAACACGACAACGCAAGACTGAAGCAACACGACAACACAAGACTGAAGCAACACGACAACCCAATACTGAAGCAACACGACATCGCAAGACTGAAGCAACATCGCAAGACTGAAGCAACACGACATCGCAAGACTGAAGCAACACGACATCGCAAGACTGAAGCAACATCGCAAGACTGAAGCAACGCGACATCGCAAGACTGAAGCAACATGAAAACACAAGACTGAAGCAACACGACATCGCAAGACTGAAGCAACACGACAACGCAAGACTGAAGCAACACGACAACACAAGACTGAAGCAACACGACAACCCAATACTGAAGCAACACGACATCGCAAGACTGCGTCACAAGGAGACAGCGAAGAGGAACCATGGACGGATAGATAGACCCTTGACTCAGAACATTAAAACACTCTGACAGTTAGTCAGTCACCATGTCTGGCCTATTCAGTAACAAGGCCATAAGGAAGTTCCTTGTAACAATGCAATGAACTCTGAATTCCATGGAAAATAACGCTTTACTCAGACCAAAGTCATCAGAGGGGTGCAGCGTTAGGATATGTCACTACTCAGGGTAATGATGCAGGGTCAGAGTCACAGTCTCTTGATTTGAGGGTGTGGACCGCACGGAGACCTCAAAGTGGGTTTCAAAATCGTTAAAGACAAATAATTTTAACCTGAAACATTTATCATAGTAGAATATTAATATTATTAATTAATATTATGAGGAATTGGAATGACATGACTTCAGTGCTGGACAGGCTCGTCATGGATGGATGGGGTTGGAGATTAGCTCAACTCTACCACTGAGGACAGGTCAGGCTCATCATGGATGGATGGTGTTGGAGAATAGCTCAACTCTACCACTGAGGACAGGTCAGGCTCGTCATGGATGGATGGGGTTGGAGATTAGCTCAACTCTACCACTGAGGACAGGTCAGGCTCATCATGGATGGATGGGGTTGGAGAATAGCTCAACTCTACCACTGAGGACAGGTCAGGCTCATCATGGATGGATGGGGTTGGAGAATAGCTCAACTCTACCACTGAGGACAGGTCAGGCTCATCATGGATGGATGGGGTTGGAGAATAGCTCAACTCTACCACTGAGGACAGGTCAGGCTCATCATGGATGGATGGGGTTGGAGAATAGCTCAACTCTACCACTGAGGACAGGTCAGGCTCGTCATGGATGGATGGGGTTGGAGATTAGCTCAACTCTACCACTGAGGACAGGTCAGGCTCATCATGGATGGATGGTGTTGGAGAATAGCTCAACTCTACCACTGAGGACAGGTCAGGCTCATCATGGATGGATGGTGTTGGAGAATAGCTCAACTCTACCACTGAGGACAGGTCAGGCTCATCATGGATGGATGGGGTTGGAGAATAGCTCAACTCTACCACTGAGGACAGGTCAGGCTCATCATGGATGGATGGGGTTGGAGAATAGCTCAACTCTACCACTGAGGACAGGTCAGGCTCATCATGGATGGATGGGGTTGGAGAATAGCTCAACTCTACCACTGAGGACAGGTCAGGCTCATCATGGATGGATGGGGTCTCTGCTGTCACACAGGGTTACAGACTGGGGTCTCTGCTGCACACACAGGCACTCAGAGCCACACGGAGGTTACACACTGTCACACTGTGCACACACACACACTGGGCACAACAGACAGGTCACGGAGGTCTCTGCTGTCACACAGGGGTCGCTGGGCATAGCAGTTACAGGACACTCCATTACAGACTGTTCTCTCTGCACCGGACACCAGCCACTCAGTTACAGACTGTTCTCTCTGCTACCGCACCTCCAGCACACCACGGGTTACAGACTGTTCTCTCTGCTACCAGGACACCTCCAGCCACTCAGTTACAGACCCAAAGACTGTTCACTCTGCTACACACATGGCCTCCAGCCACCCACACACAGACTGTTCTCTCTGCCACCGCATGGCCTCCAGCCACCCAAAACTTGTTACAGACTGTTCTCTCTGCTACCGCATGGCCTCCAGCCACCCGAGTTACAGACTGTTCTCTCTGCTACCGCATGGCCTCCAGCCACCCGAGTTACAGACTGTTCTCTCTGCTACCGCATGGCCTCCAGCCACCCGAGTTACAGACTGTTCTCTCTGCTAGCCACCCGAGTTACAGACCGCATGGCCTCCAGCCACCCGAGTTACAGACTGTTCTCTCTGCTACCGCATGGCCTCCAGCCACCCGAGTTACAGACTGTTCTCTCTGCTACCGCATGGCCTCCAGCCACCCGAGTTACAGACTGTTCTCTCTGCTACCGCATGGCCTCCAGCCACCCGAGTTACAGACTGTTCTCTCTGCTACCGCATGGCCTCCAGCCACCCGAGTTTCAGACTGTTCTCTCTGCTACCGCATGGCCTCCAGCCACCTGAGTTTCAGACTGTTCTCTCTGCTACCGCATGGCCTCCAGCCACCCGAGTTTCAGACTGTTCTCTCTGCTACCGCATGGCCTCCAGCCACCCGAGTTACAGACTGTTCTCTCTGCTACCGCATGGCCTCCAGCCACCCGAGTTACAGACTGTTCTCTCTGCTACCGCATGGCCTCCAGCCACCCGAGTTACAGACTGTTCTCTCTGCTACCGCATGGCCTCCAGCCACCCGAGTTACAGACTGTTCTCTCTGCTACCGCATGGCCTCCAGCCACCCGAGTTACAGACTGTTCTCTCTGCTACCGCATGGCCTCCAGCCACCCGAGTTACAGACTGTTCTCTCTGCTACCGCATGGCCTGCAGCCACCCGAGCTACAGACTGTTCTCTCTGCTACCGCATGGCCTGCGGTACCAGTGCACCAAGTCTGGAACCAACCATCTATTCAAATGACCGGATTATCTATCCCGTTGTCTAGTCTCTTTACCCCTACCTACATTATACTGCTGTTACTGTCTATTATCTATCCTTTACCCCTACCTACAGTATACTGTTGTTACTGTCTATTATCTATCCTTTACCCCTACCTATAGTATACTGCTGTTACTGTCTATTATCTATCCTTTCCCCTACCTACATTATACTGCTGTTACTGTCTATTATCTATCCTTTACCCCTACCTACAGTATACTGCTGTTACTGTCTATTATCTATCCTTTACCCCTACCTACAGTATACTGCTGTTACTGTCTATTATCTATCCTTTACCCCTACCTACAGTATACTGCTGTTACTGTCTATTATCTATCCTTTACCCCTACCTACAGTATACTGCTGTTACCCCTACCTACAGTATACTGCTGTTACTGTCTATTATCTATCCTTTACCCCTACCTACATTATACTGCTGTTACTGTCTATCTATCCTTTACCCCTACCTACAGTATACTGCTGTTACTGTCTATTATCTATCCTTTACCCCTACCTACAGTATACTGCTGTTACTGTCTATTATCTATCCTTTACCTACCTACAGTATACTGCTGTTACTGTCTATATCTATCCTTTACCCCTACCTACAGTATACTGCTGTTACTGTCTATTATCTATCCTGTTGCCTAGTCACTTTACCCCTGCCTATATGTACATAGCTACCTCAATTACCTCATACCCCTGCACATCGCCAGTTACCTGGTACTTCCTGTATATAGCCATGTTATTACCTGGTACTTCCTGTATATAGCCATGTTATTACCTGGTACTTCCTGTATATAGCCATGTTATTGGTACCTGGTACTTCCTGTATATAGCCATGTTATTACCTGGTACTTCCTGTATATAGCCATGTTATTACCTGGTACTTCCTGTATATAGCCATGTTATTACCTTACTTCCTGTGTATAGCCATGTTATTACTTCTTCCTGTATATAGCCATGTTATTACCCGGTACTTCCTGTATATAGCCATGTTATTACCTGGTACTTCCTGTATATAGCCATGTTATAGCCATGTTATTACCTGGTACTTCCCGTATATAGCCATGTTATTACCTGGTACTTCCTGTGTATATGTTTCACTGTTAGTCTTCATCTGTTGAATAGGAATCATGTGACCAAGAACATTAGATTGACACACACAACAAAAACTGCCAGAGGCAGTCGACTCATTAACTGGCCTGGTCAGGAGGGTTGACCATTACGTCACCTTGAAACACAGTGTGTGTGTGTGTGTGTGTGTGTGTGTGTGTGTGTGTGTGTGTGTGTGTGTGTGTGTGTGTGTGTGTGTGTGTGTGTGAGTGTGTGTGTGTGTGTGTGTGTGTGTGTGTGTGTGTGTGTGTGTGTGTGTGTGTTTGTGTGTGTGTGTGTTTAAAATGTGTGTGTGTTGTGTTTAGTGTGTGCCTGGGAGCGGTTTTGTTTCATCAGCTGATCAACTGGTGGACTTGGAGCCAGTGGGAAGATACAGTCAACTAGATGATATCCTACATATGATTATATCACCACCACATCACCTATTCTCTCTCTCTCCTCCTTCCTTTTCCTGCCCCCCTCCTCTCTTTCTCTCTCGCAATTCAATTCAATTCAATTCAAGGGCTTTATTGGCATGGGAAACATGTGTTAACATTGCCAAAGCAAGTGAGGTAGATACTATATAAAGTGAATATATAAAGTGAAATAACAATAAAAATGAACAGTAAACATTACACATACAGAAGTTTCAAAACAATAAAGACATTACAAATGTCAAATTATATATATACAGTGTTTTAACAATGTACAAATGGTTAAGGTATACAAGGGAAAATAAATAAATAAATCTCTCTCTCTCCTGTCCCCCTCTTCTCTCTCTCTTTCCCTGCCCCCTCCTCTCTCTCTCACTCTCTCTCTCTCTCTCTCTCTCTCTCTCTCTCTCTCTCTCTCTCTCTCTCTCCTGCCTCCCTCCTCTCTCTCTCTCCCTTAATTTCTCCTGCCTCCCTCCTCTCTCTCTCTCCCTTAATTTCTCCTGCCCCCTCCTCTCTCTCAACTTTCTCAAACCTCTTCATCTGTTTCCCTGACCCTCCTCTCTCTCTCTCTCAACAACTCTCTCTCTCTCTCTCCTGGCCTCTCCTCTCTCTCTCCTCTCTCTCTCTCTCTCTCTCCCTCTCTTTCTGTCTCTCTCCCCCTCTTCTTGCTCTCTCCCTTTCTCCTCTGCCCCTCTCTCTCTCTCTCCTCTCTCTCTCTCTCTCTCCTCTCTCTCTCTCTCTCTCCTTCTCTCTTCTCCTCCTCCTCTCTCTCTCTCTCTCTCTCTCAATTCAATTCAATTCAAGGGGCTTTATTGGCATGGGAAACATGTGTTAACATTGCCAAAGCTAGTGAGGTAGATAATATACAAAAGTGAAATAAACAATAAAAATGAACAGTAAACATTACACGTACAGAGGTTTCAAAACAATAAAGACATTACAAATGTCATATTATATATGTATATACAGTGTTGTAACAATGTACAAATGGTTAAAGTACACTGTGGAATTTCACCCAGTAGATATGGGAGTTTATCAAAATGGGATTTGTTTTCAAATTCTTTGTGGATCTGTGTAATCTGAGGGAAATATGTCTCTCTAATATGGTCATACATTGGGCAGGAGGTTAGGAAGTCTCTCTCTCTCTCCCACCCTTCCTCCCTGCCCTGCCCTGCCCTCCCTCTCCTCTCTCTCTCTCTCTCTCTCTCTCTCTCTCTCTCTCTTTCTCTCTCTCTCTCCCTGCCCCCTCCTCTCTCTCTCTCTGCCCCCTCCCCCCTCTCTCTCTCTCTCTCTCTCTCTCTCCCCCTCCTCCCCTTTTCTCCTCTCTCCCTCCTTTTCTCCTGCCCCTCTCTCTCCCTCCTTTTCTCTCTGCCCTCCTCTCTCTCCCTCCCTTTCTCCCTGCCCCCTCCTCTCTCTCTCTCCCTCCTTTTCTCCCCGCCTCTCCTCTCTCTCCCTCCCTTTCTCCCTGCCCCCTCCTCTCTCTCTCTCTCCCTCCCTTTCTCCCTGCCCCTCCTCCTCTCTCTCTCTCTCCCTTTCTCCCCCTCCTCTCTCTCCCTGCCCCTCCTCTCTCTCTCTCCCTTTCTCCCCCTCCTCTCTCTCCCTGCCCCCCTCCTCTCTGTCTATTTGTAAACTTAAGGGCTTTTTTTAGCATGGGAAACATATGCTTACAGTGCCAAAGCAAGTGAAATAGATAATAAACAAAAGTTCCAAAACAATTTAAAAAATGAACAGTTAACATCACACTCACAAAAGTTCCAAAAGAATAATGAAATGTGAAATGTAATATGATGTCTATGTACAGTAATGATGTGCAAATAGTTAAAGTGCAAAAGGGAAAATAAATAAACATAAATATGGGTTGTATTTACAATGATGTTTGTTCTTCACTGGTTGCCCTTTTCTTGTGGCAACAGGTCACACATCTCGCTGCTGTGATGGCACACTGTGGAATTTCACCCAGTAGATATGGGAGTCAAAATGATCAAAATTGGATTTGTTTTCAAATTCTTTGTGGATCTGTGTAATCTGAAGGAAATATGTCTCTCTAATATGGTCATACATTGGGCAGGAGGTTAGGAAGTGCAGCTCAGTTTCCACTTCATTTTGTGGGCAGTGAGCACATAGCCTGTCTTCTCTTGAGAGCCAAGTCTGCCTACAGCGACCTTTCTCAATAGCAAGGCTATGCTCACTGAGTCTGTACATAGTCAAAGCTTTCCTTAAGTTTGGGTCAGTCACAGTGGTCAGGTATTCTGCCACTGTGTACTCTCTGTTTAGGGCCAAATAGCATTCTAGTTTGCTCTGGCATAGAAAGCCCTTCTTTTTGTTTTCTCATGATTTGGTTGGGTCTAATTGTGCTGCTGTCCTGGGGCTCTGTGGGGTTTGTTTGTGTTTGTGAACATCTCTCTCATACACATTCTCTCCTTCCCCACTCTCTCTCTCTCTCTCTCTCTCTCTCTCTCTCTCTCATACAAATTCTCTCCCTCCCCACTCTCTCTTTCTCTCTCTCTCTCCCTCCCCACTCTCTCTTTCTATCTTTCTCTCTCACACACTTTCTCTCCCTCCCTCTCTCTAATTAAGATAAGGCTGTCTGTTATTGAGGAAGGAGTCCGTCTCTGGTTTAAAGGAAGCACAGAGAGCTTTACCATGTTATCATTATCTACAATTAGATCAGACAGAAACAACATTGATTTAATGACTGCAATGACAGAACGTCTCTCTCTCTCTCTCTCTCTCTCTATTTCTCTCTCTTTCTCTCTCTCTGTTTCTCCCTTTCTCTGGTCTCTCTCTCTCTCTCAATTCAACTCAAAGGGGCTTTATTGACATGGGAAATGTGTCTAAGTTGCGACAGCAAGTAAAATGAACAATAACTTAAAGTGAGAAGACACAAAACAACATCAACAAAAAAATATTTGAATTAAACAGTAAATACTGAAAAGGTTTCAAAAAGATAAAGGCATTTCAAGTGTTATATTATCAGCTATGTGCAGTTGTTTTAGCAATGTGCAAATATTTGTAGTAGGAATATTAGAGGAAGACAAAACAGGTAAATATTGGTGGTATTTTACAATGTTGTTTGTGTTCCTCTGGTTGCAGTTTTCACATTATTCACTATAGTCTCAACTCTGCTCTGCCTGCATTGTTTGGGGTTCTGCGTTGTACACAAAGTATATTTTTGCAGAATTCTGTCTGCATGCAGAGTCTCAATTGAGTGGTTGTCCCATTTTGTTAATGTTTGGTTGGTGAGCGGATCCCAGACCTCACAACTATAGCGGGAATGGATTCTATAACGGGTTAAGTATTTTTAGCCAGATCCTAATTGGGATGTCGAATTTTATGTTCCTTTTGATGGCATAGAAAGCCCTTCTTGCCTTGTCTCTCAATTGGTTCACAGACTTGTGAAAATTACCTGTGGTGTTGATATTTAGGCCGAGGTATGTATCGTTTTTTGTGTGCTCTAGGGCCACAGTTTCTAGATAGAATTTATATTTGTTGTCCTGGCTACTAGACCTTTTTTTGGAACACCATTATTTTTTGTCTTACTGAGATTCACTGTCAGGGCCCAGGTCTAGGTGCTGCTGTAGGCCCTCCTTGGTTGGGGGCAGGGTGCCCTCTTGGTTGGGGGCAGGTCTAGGTGCTGCTGTAGGGGGCAGGTCTGGGGGCAGGTCTAGCCCTCCTTGGTTGGGGACAGGTCTAGGTGCTGCTGTAGGCCCTCCTTGGTTGGGGGCAGGTCTAGGTGCTGCTGTAGGCCCTCCTTGGTTGGGGACAGGTCTAGGTGCTGCCCTCCTCCTAGGCCCTCCTTGGTTGGGGACAGGTCTAGGTGCTGGTGTAGGCCCTCCTTGGTTGGGGACAGAAGTACCAGATCATCTGCAAACAGTAGACACTTTATTTGTGAGTGCAGAAGAGTGAGGCCGGGTGCTGCAAACCGTCCTAGTGCCCTCGCCAATTTATTGATTTATATGTTGAAGAGGGGGGAAGATGCCAGAGCTAAGGATGATGTTAAAGAGTTTTAGTAGAGCCAATTGGAATTTGTTGTCTGTGTGTTGGATTTGCATTGATCATAGTGTATTTCTGAACTGTTTCAGTGTAACACGATAGTGAAGGAGGGGGTCTGAAGTTTTCTGGCTCTCTGTGTTTTTGTTTTTGGTTGGATAGGTTCCTCAATTCCTTTCTTAGGAAATAGTCTGGGTAGCCATTTGATCAGCAGTTCAGTAGTCTTATGGCTTGGGGGTAGTTTGATCAGCAGTTCAGCAGTCTTATGGCTTGGGGGTAGTTTGATCAGCAGTTCAGTAGTCTTATGGCTTGGGGGTAGTTTGATCAGCAGTTCAGCAGTCTTATGGCTTGGGGGTAGTTTGATCAGCAGTTCAGTAGTCTTATGGCTTGGGGGTAGTTTGATCAGCAGTTCAGCAGTCTTATGGCTTGGGGGTAGTTTGATCAGCAGTTCAGCAGTCTTATGGCTTGGGGGTAGTTTGATCAGCAGTTCAGCAGTCTTATGGCTTGGGGGTAGTTTGATCAGCAGTTCAGCAGTCTTATGGCTTGGGGGTAGTTTGATCAGCAGTTCAGCAGTCTTATGGCTTGGGGGTAGTTTGATCAGCAGTTCAGCAGTCTTATGGCTTGGGGGTAGTTTGATCAGCAGTTCAGCAGTCTTATGGCTTGGGGGTAGAAGCTGTTTATAGTAGCCTCTTGGACCTAGACTTGACTCTCCGGTACCGCTTGCCGTGTGGTACCAGAGAGAACAGTCTATGACTATGGTAGATGGAGTCTTTGACCATTTTTAGGGCCTTCCTCTGACATCGTCTGGTGTAGAGGTCCTGGATGGCAAGAAGCTTGGCCCCAGTGATGTACTGGGCTGTTCGCACTACCCTCTGTAGTGCCTTGTGGTCAGAGGCCGAACAGTTGCCATACCAGGCAGTGATGCAACCAGTCAGGTGTGCTTGGACCATGTTAGTTTGTTGGTGATGTGGACACCAAGGAACTTGAAGCTCTCAACCTGCTCCACTGCAGCCCCGTCGATGAGAATGGGGGTGTGCCCCCTCCTCTTTCTCCTGTAGTCCATAATCATCTCCTTTGTCTTGATCACATTGAGGGAGAGGTTGTTGTCCTGGCATCACACGGCCAGGTCTCTGACTTCCTCACTATAGGCTGTCTCGTTGTTGTCGGTGATGAGGCCTACCACTGTTGTGTCATCGGCAAACTTAATTATGGTGTTGGAGTTGTGCCTGGCTGTGCAGTCATGAGTGAACAGAGAGTACAGGAGGGGACTGGGCACGCAAACCTGAGGTGCCCCTGCGCTGAGGATCAGCGTGGCGGATGTGTTGTTACCTACCCTTACTACCTGGGTGTCGGCCCGTCAGGAAGTCCAGGATCCAGTTGCAGAGGGAGGTGTTTAGTCCCAGGGTCCTTAGCTTATTGAATGAGCTTTTAGGGCACTATGGTGTTGAACACTGAGCTGTAGTCAATGAATAGCATTCTCACATAGGTGTTCCTTTTGTCCAGGTGGGAAAGGTCCATGTGGATTGCAATAGAGATTGCATCCTCTGTGGATCTGTTGGGGCAGTATGCAAATTGGAGTGGGTCTAGGGTTTATGGGATGATAGTGTTGATGTGAACCATGTCCAGCCTTTCAAAGCACATCATGACTGCAGACGTGAGTGTTACGGGTCGGTAGCAATTTAGACATGTTACCATGGCGTTCTTGGGCACAGGGCTTATGGTGGTCTGCTTGAAACATGTTGGTATTACAGACTCGGACAGGGAGAGGTTGAAAATCTCAGTGAGGACACTTGCCAGTTGGTCAGCGCATGCTCGCAGTACACGTCCTGGTAATTCGTCTGGCCCTGCGGCCTTATGAATGTTGACCTGTCTAAAGGTGTTACTCACATCGGCTGGGGAGAGCGGGATCAACACAGTCTTCCGGTACAGCTGCTGCTCTCATGCATGTTTCAGTGTTATTTGCTTCGAAGCGAGCATAGTAGTAGTTTAGCTCATCCGATAGACTCATGTCACTGGGCAGCTCTCGGCTGTGCTTCCCTTTGTAGTCTGTAATGGTTTGCAGGCCCTGCCACATCCGACGAGCGTCAGAGCGTTGGAGCCGGTGTAGTACGACTCGATCTTAGGCCTGTATTAACGCTTTGCCTGTTTGATGGTTCGTCGGAGGGCATAGCGGGATTTCTTATAAGCTTCCGGGTTAGAGTCCCGCTCGTTAAAAGCGGCATCTCTAGCCTTTAGCTCAGTGCGTATGCTGCCTGTAATCCATAGCTTCTGGTTGGGGTATGTACGTACGGTCATTGTGGGGACGACGTCATCAATGCACTTACTGATGAAGCCAATGACAGATGTGGTGTACTCCTCAATGCCATTGGAGGAATCCCAGAACATATTCCAGTCTGTGCTAGCAAACCAGTCCTGTAACTTAGCATCTGCTTCCTCTGACCACTTTTGTTTATTGATCTAGTCACTGGTGCTCCCTGCTTTAATTTGTGCTTGTAAGCAGGAATCAGGAGGATGAAATTATGGTCAGATTTGCCAAATGGAGAGCGAGGGAGAGCTTTGTATGCATCTCTGTGTGGAGTATAGGTGTTCCAGAGTTATTTTCCCTCTGGTTGCACATTTAACATGCTGATAGAAATTTGGTAAACTGATTTAAGTTTCCCTGTATTAAAGTTCCCGGCTACTAGGAGCGCCGCCTCTGGGTGAGCGTTTTCTGGTTTGCTTGTGGTTGAATATAGCTCATTCAATGCTTTCTTTGTGCCAGCCTCTGACTGTAGTGGTATGTAAACAGCTACAAAGAATACAGATGAAAATTCTCTCGGTAGGTAGTGTGGTCTACAGGTTATCATGAGATACTCAACCTCAGGCTAGCAATAGCTTGAGACTTCCTTAGATATCGTGCACCAGCTGTTGTTTACAAAAATACATATAACCAGCCAGCTGTATGTTGATATTGTCGTCGTTCAGCCACGACTCCGTGAAGCATAAGATGTTACAGTTTTTAATGTCCCGTTGGTAGTTTAATCTTCCCCTTAACCCGTCCATTTTATTGTCCAAAGATTGCATGTTTGCTAGCAGAATTGAGGGAAGTGGGGGTTTATTCGATCGCCTCCGACTTCTCAGAAGGCAGACCGCTCTCTGGCCACTCTTTCTCTGCATCCTCTTCACACAGATCACTGTGGTCGGGGCCTGTTCTCGAGGGAGCCGTATATCCTCTGCCTCGGGCTCATCAGAGTCGTGAAAGAAGAAAAAGGATTCTGCTAGTCCCTGGTGAGTAGTCGCAGTCCTGATGTCTAGAAGTTATTTTCAGTTATAAGAGATGTGTAGAGGCATCATTATGTACAAAATTAGTAAAAAAAATAAGTTACGAACGAAAACATATATATACGAACAAAAACACAATCGGTTGGGGGCGTCAGCCTTCTGCTCCGGCGCCATCTTACATTTAGAACGTTTCTTAATAGTATGCAGTTTGTGACCCATTTTTACACAGACCAAAGCAAATCAGGGGGAGAAAAATATATTTATTCAAAGAGAACAAATCATAGCTGTTATGCTGGGAAGTAGATGGTAGATGTTCATTCTTCCCTGTCCTTAATGATTCTCCACAGAACAACAGGATGTCATTTATAACCCAACCCTAACCTTTGGTTAACCAATTAGAATTCCTTGCAGTAAAATTGGGCCAATGAACAAATAACAAGTATGCCATTTCAGGCTCAATATATAGACAATTCGGACCAATGAGAAGTTGCCACATGTAGCTATGAGTCCAGGACTGAAATTCCTCCCATGTCTCTGATGCATTAATCATTAATTCCCTATTACAGAAAAACAACTATTTAGATTAATCATTAATTCCCTATTACAGAAATACAACTATTTCCATTAATCATTAATTCCTATTACAGAAAAAACAACTATTCCCATTAATCGTTAATTCCCTATTACAGAAATACAACTATTTCCATTAATCATTAATTCCCTATTACAGAAAAACAACTATTCCCATTAATCGTTAATTCCCTATTACAGAAATACAACTATTTCCATTAATCGTTAATTCCCTATTACAGAAAAACAACTATTCCCATTAATCATTAATTCCCTATTACAGAAAAACAACTATTCCCATTAATCGTTAATTCCCTATTACAGAAAAACAACTATTCCCATTAATCGTTAATTCCCTATTACAGAAAAACAACTATTCCCATTAATCGTTAATTCCCTCTTGACCTTTAGTCGTCTGCTTTGTGTATTTATCTTAATTTAAAATATACTCACATTGAGAATGACGGGATCTTGTCCAGTTCTGGCATTTAGGTCCTCACAGAGTAGTACTTGTCCCTGGGCCTGGAAATGATCTCCCCCTCTAGGATGGAGTTGTCATCATTAAAGTATGTGGATTCTAGTGGGGAGATATACAGTGCATTCAGGAAGTTTTCAGACCCCTTCCCCTTTTCCACATCCTGTTAGGTTACAGCCTTATTGTAAAATGGCTTAAATACATTTTTTCTTCATCAATCTACACAAAATACAACACAATGACAAAGTGAAAACAGGTTTTTAGATTTCTTTAGCAAGTTTGATAAAAAATAAAAACATACCTTATTTACCTAAGTATTCAGACCCTTTCCTATGTGACTCGAAATTGAGCCCAGGTGCATCCTGTTTCAATTGATCATCCTTGAGATGTTTCGACAACTTGATTGGAATCCACCTGTGGTAAATTCAATTGATTGGACATGATTTAGAAAGGCACACGCCTGTCTATATAAGGTCACATAGTTGACAGTGCATGTCAGAGCAAAAACCAAGCCATGAGGTCAAAGAAATTGTCCATAGAGTTCCAAGACAGGATTGTGTCAAGGTACAGATCTGGGGAAGGGTACCAAAAAATGTCTGCAGCATTGAAGCTTCCCAAGAACACAGTGGCCTCCATCATTCTTAAATGGAGGAAATTTGGAACCTCCAAGACGCTTCCTAGAGCTGGCCGCCAAACTGAGCAATCAGGGGATAAGGGCCTTGGTCAGGGACGTGACCAAGAACCTGATGGTCACTCTGACAGAGCTCCAGAGTCCCTCTGTGGAGATGGGAGAACCTTCCAGAAGGACAACAATGTCTGCAGCACTCCACCAATCAGGCCTTTATGGTAGAATGGCCAGATGCAAACCACTCCTCAGTGAAAGACACATGACAGTCCGCTTGGAGTTTGCCAAAAGACACCTAAAGAGTGAAACAAGATTCTCTGGTCTGATGAAACCAAGATTGAACTCTTTGGCCAAGTGTCACGTCTGGAGGAAACCTGGCACCATCCATAATGGCAGGACTGGGAGACTAGTCAGGATTGAGGGAAAGAGGAACAGAGTAAAGTACAGAGAGATCCTTGATGAAAACCTGCTCCAGAGCACTCAGGATGTCAGACTGGGGCGAAGGTTCACCTTCCAACAGGACAACGACCCTAAGCAAACAGCCAAGACAACGCAGGAGTGGCTTCAGGACAAGTCTCTGAATGTCCTTGAGTGGCCCAGCCAGAGCCCGGTCTTGAACCCAATCTAACATCTCTGGAGAGACCTGAAAATAGCTGTGCAGCGACGCTCCCCATCCAACCTGACAGAGCTTGAGAGGATCTGCAGAGAAGAACGGGAGAAAGTCCCCAAATACAGGTTTACCAAGCTTGTCGCATCATACCAAAGAAGACTCAACGCTGTAATTGCTGCCAAAGGTTCTTCAACAAATTACTGAACACTTATGTAAATTTGACATTTCAATTGTAAAAAAAAGAAAACATTTGCAAAAATGTCTAAAAAGCTGTTTTTGCTTTGTCATTATGGGTTATTGTGATGTCATTATGGGTTATTGTGATGTCATTATGGGTTATTGTGATGTCATTATGGGTTATTGTGATGTCATTATGGGTTATTGTGTGTAGATTGATGAGGGGGAGAAAAAACTTGAATACATTTTAGAATAAGGCTTTAACATAAAGGGGTCTGAATACCTTCCCAATGCACTGTACGTATCACACAGGAGGACATTTTTGTCTGTTCCTTTAGAATTTATAGCCAAATGTAAAATGTTCCTGTTTTGATTGATTTAATGTAGTTGGTTAAGTGTGATCTATTCACAATTAGCATACCAATTAGCATACCCCCTTAGTCTCTTCCCTGTTTCACACCTGGTAGTTTGGTGGATGGGACTACCAGCTCTCTGTAACCTTGAAGGCAACCAGTGGATCCATCTCCTCTATGTCATGTTTCTTGCAGGATGATAACGTCTGTATTCATGATTTCTTTGGTGAAGTCTGGGTTCCTGCTATTTAGGCCAAAAACAGATGACCTCAGACCTTGTATATTCCAGGATGAGCAGTGGAGGCTGCTGAGGGGAGGACGGCTCATCATAATGGCTGGAATGGAGTCAATGGAATGGTATCAAACACATCTAACGGTAGCAAACACATCCATGTAGTTGATACCATTCCATTGACTCCATTCCAGCCATTACTATGAGCCGTCCTCCCCTCAGCAGCCTCCACTGAGGACGAGAGAGTAAAAGCTTTGTGGTCCATACTGTTATATAAGTGGTTTCGGCTTGGACCAATAGTGAGTAGAGCATGCTGATTATCTGATACATGCCCCACCCTCTCTCTCTCTCTCTCTCTCTCTCTCTCTCTCTCTCTCTCTCTCTCTCTCTCTCTCTCTCTCTCTCTCTCTCTGTCTCTCTGTCTCTGTGTATCTCTGTTTCTTTGCTTGGTTGGGTGGGTGGGTGGGTGGGTGGTTGTTGTGGCTGGGGGTTTCCACCCGTTGAGATACTGACTAATTGACGTCTTGATAATCTCTCACCCACACAGGAATATCCTAAATTTACTGAAACACTGTTTGATTAAACCCAGTGACATGGTTCCAATCCAACCTTCAGTTTCAACTTCTGTAGTTAGTAACATACTGGCGTAACCTCCACCACAACTGATCTGTGGCACCTGCTGAACAATAGACAGTAGAAGAGGACCAAACATCCACCTGCTGAACACTAGACACTAGAAGAGGACCAAACATCCACCTGCTGAACAATAGACACTAGAAGAGGACCAAACATCCACCTGCTGAACACTAGACACTAGAAGAGGACCAAATATCCACCTGCTGAACAATAGACACTAGAAGAGGACCAAACATCCACCTGCTGAACAATAGACACTAGAAGAGGACCAAACATCCACCTGCTGAACAATAGACACTAGAAGAGGACCAAACATCCACCTGCTGAACACTAGACACTAGAAGAGGACCAAGCATCAGGCCCAGGACAGAACTGTGACCGTCTGTGGGTGTTCCATGCGTTCCTGTTCTCACATAAGTGCTGTTGAGGTCACTCACCTGTAAGTCAAGCTCAATTCAATTCAAATGTGCATATGGAAACATATGCTAATGTAATAACGGAGTGTAACGGATGTGAAACGGCTAGCTTAGTTAGCGGTGGTGCTGATGTAACGGATGTGAAACGGCTAGCTTAGTTAGCGGTGGTGCTGATGTAACGGATGTGAAACGGCTAGCTTAGTTAGCGGTGGTGCTGATATAACGGATGTGAAAACGGCTAGCTTAGTTAGCGGTGGTGCTGATGTAACGGATGTGAAACGGCTAGCTTAGTTAGCGGTGGTGCTCGCTAAATAGCAATTCAATCGGTGAAGTCACCTGCTCTGAGACCTTGAAGTAGTGGTTCCCCTTGCTCTGCAAGGGCCGCGGCCCACCTGTGGAGCGATGGGTAACGATGCTTCGTGGGTGACTGTTGTTGATGTGTGAACAATGCAGAGGGTTCCTGGTTCTGCGCCCAGGTATGGGCGAGGGACGGTCTAAAGTTATACTGTTGCACTAACATTGCCACAGCAAGTGAAATAAACTCACAAAATAACAGATAACATTAAACACAAAAGTTTCAAAAGAGAAAGATGTTTGAAATGTTAAATTATTAACTATGTATGAAAAACACAAAACAAGTGTAATCGGTCCGGACCTGTACAGGCCGTCGGTCTATTCCCTCAACAAGATAATATATAAAATAGCCTATAAATTAAGATAAAATAGCCCACAGACCAGTTCAACTACTCACACCTTACAGAACTAGCTGGCTCCACTAGGGCCCGCACAGCCAGCTGGCTCCAGTACGGCCAGCTCAGCCAGCTGGCTCCACTAGGGCCCGCTCAGCAAGCTGGCTCCACTAGGGCCCGCTCAGCAAGCTGGCTCCACTAGGGCCCGCTCAGCCAGCTGGCTCCACTAGGGCGAACTCAGGCAGCTGGCTCTACTAGGGCCCACTAAGCCAGCTGGCTCCACTAGGGCCCACTAAGCCAGTTGGCTCCACTAGGGTGAACTTAGCCATTTGGCTCCACCAGGGCCTGCTCAGCCAGCTGGCTCCACTAGGGCCCACTAAGCCAGTTGGCTCCACTCGGGCCCGCTCAGTCAGCTGGCTCCACTAGGGCCCACTAAGCCAGTTGGCTCCACTAGGGTGAACTTAGCCAGTTAGCTCCACCAGGGCCCGCTCAGTCAGCTGGCTCCACTAGGGCCCACTAAGCCAGTTGGCTCCACTAGGGCCCGCTCAGTCAGCTGGCTCCACTAGGGCCCGCTCAGCCAGTTGGCTCCACTAGGGCCCGCTCAGTCAGCTGGCTCCACTAGGGCCCACTAAGCCAGTTGGCTCCACTAGGCCCGCTCAGTCAGCTGGCTCCACTAGGGCCCGCTCAGCCAGTTGGCTCCACTAGGGCCCGCTCAGTCAGCTGGCTCCACTAGGGCCCGCTCAGTCAGCTGGCTCCACTAGGGTGAACTTAGCCATTTGGCTCCACCAGGGCCTGCTCAGCCAGCTGGCTCCACTAGGGCCCACTAAGCCAGTTGGCTCCACTAGGGCCCGCTCAGTCAGCTGGCTCCACTAGGGCCCACTAAGCCAGTTGGCTCCACTAGGGTGAACTTAGCCAGCTGGCTCCACTAGGCCCGCTCAGTCAGCTGGCTCCACTAGGGCCCACTAAGCCAGTTGGCTCCACCAGGGCCCCGCTCAGTCAGCTGGCTCCACTGGGCCCGCTCAGCCAGTTGGCTCCACTAGGGCCCGCTCAGTCAGCTGGCTCCACTAGGGCCCGCTCAGTCAGTTGGCTCCACTAGGGCCCGCTCAGTCAGCTGGCTCCACTAGGGCCTGCTCAGTCAGCTGGCTCACTAGGGCCCACTAAGCCAGTTGGCACCACTAGGGCCCGCTCAGCCAGCTGGCTCCACTAGGGCCCACTAAGCCAGTTGGCTCCACTAGGTCCCACTCAGCCAACCTTGAATAAGGGTTTCAAATTTGGTGAAATTACACTCTCTAATTGTTTTATATTTTTCACATTTTGTCAGGAAATGCAGCTCCGTCTCAGGTTCTGCTGCGGTGCAGTGGTTGCACAGCCTTTCCTCTACAGGGAGCCAGGTTTTCCTGTGTCTACCCTTCTCAATGGCAAGGCTGTGCTCACTGAGCCTGTACTTTGTCAAGTTTTTCTAAGGTTTTGATCAATAACCATGGTTAAATAGTTAGCCACGGTGTTCTGTTGATTTAGAGCCATATAGCACTGCATTTTGCTTTGTGTTTGTGCTTGTGTTTCCCAATAAGCAATATAGTTTTGTTTTGACTGTTGTAATTTGGTTTATCCTGATTGATTGGATGTTCTGGTGCTGAGGTTTCAGTGTGTTAGTAGAACAGGTTAGTGAACACAGCCCCAGGACCAGCTGGATGAGGGGGACTGAGGCTTCAGTGTGTTAGTAGAACAGGTTAGTGAACTCAGGACCAGCTGGATGAGGGTCCTGAGGTTTCAGTGTGTTAGTAGAACAGGTTAGTGAACTCAGGACCAGCTGGATGAGGGTTCTGAGGCTTCAGTGTGTTAGTAGAACAGGTTAGTGAACTCAGCCCCAGGACCAGCTGGATGAGGGTCCTGAGGCTTCAGTGTGTTAGTAGAACAGGTTAGTGAACTTAGCCCCAGGACCAGCTGGATGAGGGGACTGAGGCTTCAGTGTTTTAGTAGAACAGGTTAGTGAACTCAGCCCCAGGACCAGCTGGATGAGGGTCCTGAGGCTTCAGTGTGTCAGTAGAACAGGTTAGTGAACTCAGCCCCAGGACCAGCTGGATGAGGGTTCTGAGGCTTCAGTGTGTTAGTAGAACAGGTTCAGGACCAGCTGTGAGAGTCCTGGGCTTCAGAGTAGAACAGGTTAGTGAACTCAGCCTCAGGACCAGCTGGATGAGGGTCCTGAGGCTTCAGTGTGTTAGTAGAACAGGTTAGTGAACTCAGCCCCAGGACCAGCTGGATGAGGGTCCTGAGGCTTCAGTGTGTTGTAGAACAGGTTAGTGAACTCAGCCCCAGGACCCAGCTGGATGAGGAGTCCTGAGGTTTCAGTGTCAGTAGAACAGGTTAGTGAACTCAGCCCCAGGACCAGCTGGATGAGGTCCTGAGGCTTCAGTGTGTCAGTAGAACAGGTTAGTGAACTCATTTGGGACCAGCTGGATGAGGGTCCTGAAGCTTCAGTCTTGTTAGTAGAACCTCCAGGACTGGATGAGGGGGACTGAGGCTTCAGTGTGTTAGTAGAACAGGTTAGTGAACTCAGCCCCAGGACCAGCTGGATGAGGGTTCTGAGGCTCTGTGTGTTAGTAGAACTTAGTGAACTCAGCCCCAGTCTCAGCTGGATGTCTCTGTCTGCCTGTCTCTCAGCCTGTCTCTCTCGTTCTCTATCTCTGTCTGCTCTGTCTTATCTGCCTGTCTCTATCTCTGTCTGTCTCGTTCTCTATCTCTGCCTGTCTCGCTCTGTCTGTCTCGTTCTCTATCTCTGCCTGTCTCGCTCTGTCTGTCTCGTTCTCTATCTCTGCCTGTCTCGTTCTCTATCTCTGCCAGTCTCTCTGTCTGTCTCTATCTCTCCTGTCTCTGTCTGTCTCGTTCTCTATCTCTGTCTGTCTCGTTCTCTATCTCTGTCTGTCTCGTTCTCTATCTCTGCCTGTCTCGCTCTGTCTGTCTCTTTCTCTATTTCTGCCTGTCTCTTTCTGAGGTAGCAGCAGCGGAGGAACAGAAGCTATATAATGTAAAGTAACACATGCTCAGAAGCTCAGGTTGTTTGCTATTGGGAAGAGGAGGCCTGAGATAAAGCTCCATGCCGATTATTCATTCTCTCATTGGGGAACAATAAAGCACAATATATTATAAAGACACAACTTGTAGAATAACTGTCATTTAATAGAGGGAAGTTTGAGGGGGAAATAGGGTGGATGGTTTAACAATCCAACCACAGTCAAGTCCCATGGGGACAGATACAGGATGTGACATCACAGAACTGAAACCCACAAGGCACTCATTTCCTCTGACTCGGGAAGGGGTGTGTGTGTGTGTGTGTGTGTGTGTGTGTGTGTGTGTGTGTGTAAACATTGTGTTATTGAGATTACAGGCAGAGATCTGAGCAAAGAGACAAGCTTACTTTGACCAGAACCAGACAGCAATCATGAAGACACTCAGAAGACGCAGTGACAACCACATACACCAAACCCAATTAGGAGTGTACACACACACAATCATCATCTGTGTAGGTGTGCCTGCCTGAGAGAGAGAGAAGGCGAAATAGAGATGGCGAGCTAGATAGATAGAGATTGAGACTCTGCATGCAGAATTCTGCAAAAATATCTTCAGTGTACAACGTAAAACACAAAAACTGCATGCAGAGCAAGTGAGAGCGATACCCACTACTGAGTCAAAATCCAGAAAGCCGTTAAATTCTACAACCACCTGAAAAGAAGCGATTCCCAAACTTTCCATAACAAAGCCATCACCTACAGAGAGATGAACCCTGGAGAAGAGTCCCCTAAGAAAGCTGGTCCTGGGGCTCTGTTCACAAAAGACAAACAGACCCCACAGAGCCCCAGGACAGCAACACAATTAGACCCAACCAAATCATGAGAAAACAAAAAAGATAATTACTTGACATATTGGAAAGAATTAACAAATGAACAGATCAAACTAGAATGCTATTTGGCTCTAAACTGTCACGTTCTGACCATGAGTTACTTTGTGTTTTCTTTGTTTTAGTGTTGGTCAGGGCGTGAGCTGAGTGGGCATTCTATGTTTGTGTCTAGTTTTTCCCGTTTCTATGTTTGGCCTGATATGGTTCTCAATCAGGGCAGGTGTTTAGTCATTGTCTCTGATTGGGAACCATATTTAGGCCAGCCTGTTTGTGTTGGGTTTGTGGGTGGTTGTCTTCTGTCTTCGTGTGTCTGCACCCAGACAGAACTGTTTCGGTTTTTCACATTAACATGGCAGTATGAAACATGGTGTTAGCATGGTGCTACAAAACAACATTGAACCCCATTGCTATGGGGTAATGGAGTCTAACAGCTTGTGGTGGCTGTAGAGACAGAGAAAGTAATGGAGGCTAACAGCTTGTGGTGGCTGTAGAGTCAGAGAAAGTAATGGAGGCTAACAGCTTGTGGTGGATGTAGAGTCAGAGAAAGTAATGGCAGGCTAACAGCTTGTGGTGGCTGTAGAGTCAGAGAAAGTAATGGCAGGCTAACGGCATGTAGAGTCAGAGAAAGTAATGGGGGGCTAACAGCTTGTGGTGGATGTAGAGTCAGAGAAAGTAATGGCAGGCTAACAGCTTGTGGTGGCTGTAGAGAGTCAGAGAAAGTAATGGAGGCTAACAGCTTGTGGTGGATGTAGAGTCAGAGAAAGTAATGGCAGGCTAACAGCTTGTGATGGATGTAGATGAGAAAGTAATAGAGGCTAACAGCTTGTGGTGGCTGTAGAGTCCAGAGAAAGTAATGGCAGGCTAACAGCTTGTGGTGGATGTAGAGTCAGAGAAAGTAATGGAGGCTAACAGCTTGTGGTGGATGTAGAGTCAGAGAAAGTAATGGCAGGCTAACAGCTTGTGATGGATGTAGAGTCAGAAAGTAATGGCAGGCTAACAGCTTGTGATGGATGTAGAGTCAGAGAAAGTAATGGCAGGCTAACAGCTTGTGGTGGATGTAGAGTCAGAGAGAAAGTAATGGAGGCTAACAGCTTGTGGTGGATGTAGAGTCAGAGAAAGTAATGGCAGGCTAACAGCTTGTGGTGGATGTAGAGTCAGAGAGAAAGTAATGGAGGCTAACAGCTTGTGGTGGATGTAGAGTCAGAGAAAGTAATGGCAGACGAACTGCAGCTGTAGTTACTGTACTCCTGTCCCATAGATTACTTTCAATGTAAAAATAAATTTCACAAGTTATAAAGTTTATGTGGTGAATTAAAGAGGACCTGCATGACACTGGAGGAAGGAGTTAGTGATGATATAACTGGAGGAAGGAGTTAGTGACGATATAACTGGAGGAAGGAGTTAGTGACGATATAACTGGAGGAAGGAGTTGGTGATGATATAACTGGAGGAAGGAGTTGGTGATGATATAACTGGAGGAAGGAGTTGGTGATGATATAACTGGAGGAAGGAGTTTGTGATGATATAACTGGAGGAAGGAGTTTGTGATGATATAACTGGAGGAAGGAGTTAGTGATGATCTGGAGGAAGGAGTTAGTGATGATCTGGAGGAAGGAGTTATTGATGACCTGGAGGAAGGAGGTTGTGCCTGGAGCACTGGACTGCGTTCCAAATGGCACCATATACCCTCTATAGTATGTTACAATGCCGTATGAGCCATGGCCAAAAGTAGTGCACTACATAGGGAATTGGGAGTCATTTGGGATGGATATTTGGCTGCACTTTAATCGTGTTTAGTTCAGATCTTTAGACGTCCAGGCCTTGTGACTATAAAAGACAAGTGGTCTCTCTCTCTCTTTCACGGTCTCTCTCTCTTTCACGGTCTCTCTCTCTTTCACTGTCTCTCTCTCTCTTTCACTGTCTCTCTCTCTCTTTCACGGTCTCTCTCTCTCTTTCACTGTCTCTCTCTCTCTTTCACTGTCTCTCTCTCTCTTTCACTGTCTCTCTCTCTCTCTTCACTGTCTCTCTCTCTCTTTCACTGTCTCTCTCTCTCTTTCACTGTCTCTCTCTCTCTTTCACTGTCTCTCTCTCTCTTTCACTGTCTCTCTCTCTCTCTTCACTGCTCTCTCTCTCTCTCTTTCACTGTCTCTCTCTCTCTTTCACTGTCTCTCTCTTCACTGCTCTCTCTCTTTCACTGTCTCTCTCTCTCTCTCTTCACTGTCTCTCTCTCTCTCTCTCTTCACTGTCTCTCTCTCTCTCTCTCTTTCACTGTCTCTCTCTCTCTCTCTCTTTCACTGTCTCTCTCTCTCTCTCTCTTTCACTGTCTCTCTCTCTCTCTCTCTTTCACTGTCTCTCTCTCTCTCTCTCTTTCACTGTCTCTCTGTCTCTCTTTCACTGTCTCTCTGTCTCTCTGTCTCTCTTTCACTGTCTCTCTCTCTCTCTTTCACTGTCACTGTCTCTCTCTCGTACACATAAATCATGGCTCGTTGGAGAGCTACTGTGTCAAGTCATGTATGCAACACATACAGGAGAGTGAGAGAGACAGAGAGAGAGAGAGAGAGGGAGAGAGAGGGAGATAGAGAGATACACAGAGATCCTCCGGGTACAACGTTGAACACCAAATAATGCATGCAGAGCAGAATTAGGCCAATACCCACTAATTATCCAAATCCAGAAAAGAGACTTTAAATTCTACAATCACCTAAAAGGAAGCGATTCCCAAACCTTCCATAACAAAGCCATCACCTACAGAGAGATGAACCTGGAGAAGAGACCCCTCAGCAAGCTGGTCCTGGGGCTCTGTTCACAAACCCAAACACACCCTACAGAGCCCCAGGACAGCAACACAATTAGACCCAACCAAATCATGAGAGAACAAAAAGAGAATTACTTGACACAAAAAGAACAGAGCAAACTAGAATGCTATTTGGTCCTAAACAGAGAGTACACAGTGGCAGAATACCTGACCACTGTGACTGATCCAAACTTAAGGAACGTTTTGACTATGTACAGACTTTGAGCATAGCCTTGCTATTGAGAAAGGCCGCCGTAGACAGACCTCAAGAGAAGACAGGCTATGTGCTCACTACCCACAAAATGAGGTGGAAACTGAGCTGCACTTCCTAGCCTCCTGCCAAATGTATGAGCATATTAGAGACACACATTTCTTATCGTTGCCTCCGTCCCCAGGGTCCTGTCCCTCTGAGAGATGTGAGGGCTCTCGTGTAGAGCACCTTATCGTTGCCTCCGTCCCCAGGGTCCTGTCCCTCAGCCCTCCTCCACTCTGTGTATGAATGTGTGTGTGTGTGTTTGTGTCTTCACTGGTCAGTTCAGTGGGTTTCTCAGACCCATAGGAAGAGACTGAGTCTCAGTCCCTAATGACACCCTATTCCCTATATAGTGCACTGTGGGCCCTGGTCTATAGTAGTGCACTGTGGGCCCTGGTCTATAGTAGTGCACTATAGGCCCTGGTCTATATCCTTTAAAAAAAAATTTTTTACAACAAAATTAATAAATATTTGGTCGTATTGAGCCCGTTCTGGGTCCGAGTCTGCCTATTGAGTAAGAGCAGGCCTGGCCAACTCCAGTTCTCTGGGCCCTGATTGGGTGGCACACTTTCCCTCCATCCTAGTAAACACCTGATTAAACTAATTCCATTCTAAAACTGAAGATCATGATTATTGGATTATTATGATTATTGGAGTCAGGTGTGTTAGCTGGGAGTGGGGCAAACCCGGTGACACCAATCAGGGGCTTGAGGACTGAGTTGCCCAGGCCTGCTGTAGAGCAACAAGAGAAAGGGGAAGTTAGAGAAGCCCTCAGTCCTGTCAACTCCACATCTGTTGGGAACAGTGAGGACTGGAGTTGCCCAGGCCGGCTGTAGAGCAACAAGAGAAAGGGGAAGTTAGAGAAGCCCTCAGTACTGTCAACTCCACATCTGTTACAGGAACAGTGAGGACTGGAGTTGCCCAGGCCGAAGCCAGAGCAACAAGAGAAAGGGGGAGTTAGAGGCCCTCCCAGTCCTGTCAACTCCACATCTGTTACAGGAACAGTGAGGACTGGAGTTGCCCAGGCCGGCTGTAGAGCAACAAGAGAAAGGGGAAGTTAGAGAAGCCCTCAGTCCTGTCAACTCCACATCTGTTACAGGAACAGTGTGCAGTTCAGTTAAACAGTCTCCAATTCAAAGAGCAGCAGTCAGAAATGGATGTGGTTCAAGTACAGTCAACTGATGAGTTCACTTTGGATGAGTGCAGATGTGGCCGACTAGACTGTTACCCTGTTGAATCTAAACCCATGTCTGTCTGTCTACCTTCCCTTCTGTCTGTCTGTCTGTCTGTCTGTCTGTCTGTCTGTCTGTCTGTCTGTCTGTCTGTCTGTCTGTCTGTCTGTCTGTCTGTCTGTCTGCCTGTCTGCCTGTCTGTCTGTCTGTCTGTCTGTCTGTCTGCCTGTTTGTCTGTCTGCCTGTCTGCCTGTCTGTAAGGCTCGCTCACACAGGAATTCCAATTCTATATATTTTTTCCAACTAATTGGTCTTTGACCAATCAGATCAGCCTCTTTTGCCAATAATTGGGCACCAGATCAAAGCTGAGCTGCCTGTGTAAACGCAGCCTGAGCTTCTAAGAAGAGAGGTATGGATCACAGTTACATGTTGTATATTGTACTCTGTAAACAGTGCCAGTGTTCTCAGTCCAGGACACTTCTCTACCAGAGGAAAACAAGCTCGTTCAGTCTGGAGGAGCCGTACATGTATTTCCCCTTGTGACATCAGACTGCATACTGCCTGTTAGTTGTTTACTGTAGTCGGTGTTAAAAGGTTGTTCCTGTACTAGACCACAGTGGTCTATAGGGCACCAGCAGGAGCTACAAACTAAGACAACCTTCTGACTCCAGAGTAGTGTGTTTGTGTGTGTGTATGTATTTGGTGTGAGTGTTTGTGTTTGTGTGTGTGTATGTATTTAGGCGTGTGAGTGTTCGTGTTTGTGTGTGTGTGTGTGTGTGTGTGTGTGTGTGTGTGTGTGTGTGTGTGTGTGTGTGTGTGTGTGTGTGTGTGTATGTATTTCTAGAGTGTCGTGTTTGTGTTTGTGTGTGTTTTATGTATTTAGGCGTGTGTGTGTTTGTGTGTGTGTATGTGTATGTAGGTGTGTGTGTGTGTATGTGTATGTATTTAGGCGTGTGTGTGTGTGTGTGTGCTTTTGTGTGTGAACTCTGCGTGCATACATGCGTGTGTGCTTCCGTGTGCGTGTGTGGCTAGTAGGTGTAGTGTCCCATGCTAAGGTCAACAAGCTTCTCACAGTCTCCTTTTCAGTCAGGTGTTTCTGACGTCAAAAATTCTGAGTTAGTTAAGTTCAGGGATAAGGTCTAAACATTCGTGGTAGTCATTCATTCCAAACACGACCATCTGATCGAGGGTCATGGAATTACGCCCATCTACCACCCCCGTCTACAATACCCTAGGAAAACCCAAACATACTTGATGGCAATAGCTCTCACTGTTGCCCCCTGAGTGGCTTTAGTTCTGAAGGCATTTCAGATGTTCTCAGGACATGGACAGACGTCAATTTCGATGTCAATCTTGAGCGATCTGCCTGGCTTTGGCACACAGGCTTTATTTAGCCGATAATACAATCAGCCTCTGATTTCCACCCAGGCTCACATCATGGAGCTCGTTTGAGGGAGTTAACAAGTCTGGCTTGTTGATGAGCTACAGGCTGGACATAACAAACAAACACTGGTTTCTGGGCTCCCGAGTGGCGCAGCAGTCTAAGGTACTGTATCTCACTACAAACCCTAGTTCAATTCCAGGCTGTATCACAACCGGCCCTGATTGGGAATCCCATACGGCGGTGCACTATGGCCCAGCGTCGTCCCGGGTTTGGGTTGGGCCAGGAAGGCCGTCATTGCGAACAAGAATTTGTTCTTAACTGGCTGCCTAGTTCAATAAAAATGTAATTTAAAAAATGACTTACCTGGGAGGGGAGACACCTTGGTCACCCTAGGAGATTCAGCCAGGGTGAGGCTCGGCCATTACACTCGAATTCCC